>NW_028270291.1:0-22500 GCF_037043375.1 Chiloscyllium plagiosum | reverse complement strand
AGAGTATATCCATCTCCCTCCGACAGTGCGGCCCTCCCTCAGTACTGGGCACCGGGAGGGAGGGAGGGAGGGAGTGTGGGCCTGGATTATGGAGCTCAAGGCCTAGAGTATATCCATCTCCCTCCGACAGTGCGGCCCTCCCTCAGTACTGGGAACTGGGAGGGAGGGAGGGAGGGAGGGAGTGTGGGCCTGGATTATGGAGCTCAAGGCCTAGAGTATATCCATCTCGCTCCGACAGTGCGGCACTCCCTCAGTACTGGGCACCGGGAGGGAGGGAGGGAGGGAGTGTGGGCCTGGATTATGGAGCTCAAGGCCTAGAGTATATCCACGTCCCTCCGACAGTGCGGCCCTCCCTCAGTACTGGGCACCGGGAGGGAGGGAGTGTGGGCCTGGATTATGGAGCTCAAGGCCTAGAGTATATCCATCTCCCTCCGACAGTGCGGCACTCCCTCAGTACTGGGCACCGGGAGGGAGGGAGGGAGGGAGTGTGGGCCTGGATTATGGAGCTCGAGGCCTAGAGTATATCCACCCCCCTCCGACAGTGCGGCCCTCCCTCAGTACTGGGCACCGGGAGGGAGGGAGTGTGGGCCTGGATTATGGAGCTCGAGGCCTAGAGTATATCCACCCCCCTCCGACAGTGCGGCCCTCCCTCAGTACTGGGCACCGGGAGGGAGGGAGGGAGGGAGTGTGGGCCTGGATTATGGAGCTCAAGGCCTAGAGTATATCCACCCCCCTCCGACAGTGCGGCCCTCCCTCAGTACTGACGCTGTCCTTACTCTAACAGAGACATGGAAAAGACAATGATTGCCGTGAAAAGTGATGGGATCCAGAGGGGGCTCATCGGGGACATCATCCATCGTCTGGAAAAGAAAGGATTCAAGCTCATTGCGATGAAAATGGTTAAGGTCCGATATACCCCACACCCCTCACTCTGATATACCCCACACCCCTCACTCTGATATACCCCACACCCCTCACTCTGATATACCCCACTCCCCTCACTCTGATATACCCCACACCCCTCACTCTGATATACCCCACACCCCCCACTCCGATATACCCCACACCCCTCACTCCGATATACCCCACACCCCCCACTCCGATATACCCCACACCCCTCTCTCTGATATACCCCACACCCCTCTCTCTGATATACCCCACACCCCTCACTCTGATATACCCCACACCCCTCACTCCGATATACCCCACTCCCCTCACTCTGATATACCCCACACACCTCACTCCGATATACCCCACACCCCTCACTCCGATATACCCCACACCCCTCTCTCTGATATACCCCACACCCCTCACTCTGATATACCCCACACCCCTCACTCTGATATACCCCACACCCCTCACTCTGATATACCCCACACCCCTCTCTCTGATATACCCCACACCCCTCTCTCTGATATACCCCACACCCCTCTCTCTGATATACCCCACAGCCCTCACTCTGATATACCCCACACCCCTCACTCTGATATACCCCACACCCCTCACTCTGATATACCCCACACCCCTCACTCTGATATACCCCACACCCCTCTCTCTGATATACCACACACCCCTCACTCCGATATATCCCACACCCCTCTCTCTGATATACACCACACCCCTCTCTCTGATATACCCCACACACCTCACTCTGATATACCCCACAGCCCTCACTCTGATATACCCCACTCCCCTCACTCTGATATACCCCACAGCCCTCTCTCTGATATACCCCACACCCCTCACTCTGATATACCCCACAGCCCTCACTCTGATATACCCCACACACCTCACTCTGATATACCCCACAGCCCTCTCTCTGATATACCCCACACACCTCACTCTGATATACCCCACAGCCCTCACTCTGATATACCCCACTCCCCTCACTCTGATATACCCCACACCCCTCTCTCTGATATACCCCACACCCCTCACTCTGATATACCTCACACCCCTCTCTCTGATATACCCCACACCCCTCACTCTGATATACCCCACACCCCTCACTCTGATATACCCCACACCCCTCACTCTGATATACCCCACACCCCTCACTCTGATATACCTCACACCCCTCTCTCTGATATACCCCACACCCCTGACTCTGATATACCCCACACCCCTCACTCTGATATACCCCACACCCCTCACTCTGATATACCTCACACCCCTCACTCCGATATACCCCACACCCCTCACTCTGATATACCCCACACCCCTCACTCTGATATACCCCACACCCCTCACTCTGATATACCTCACACCCCTCTCTCTGATATACCCCACACCCCTGACTCTGATATACCCCACACCCCTCACTCTGATATACCCCACACCCCTCACTCTGATATACCCCACACCCCTCACTCTGATATACCGCACGCCCCTCACTCTGATATATCCCACACCCCTCACTCTGATATACCCCACACCCCTCACTCTGATATACCGCACGCCCCTCACTCTGATATACCCCACACCCCTCACTCTGATATACCCCACACCCCTCACTCTGATATACCGCACACCCCTCACTCTGATATACCCCACACCCCTCACTCTGATATACCCCACACCCCTCACTCTGATATACCCCACACCCCTCACTCTGATATACCCCACTCCCCTCACTCCGATATACCCCACACCCCTCTCTCTGATATACCCCACACCCCTCACTCTGACATACCGCACGCCCCTCACTCTGATATACCCCACACCCCTCACTCTGAAAGACCCCACACTCCTCACTCCGATATACCCCACGCCACTCACTCTGATATACCCCACACCCCTCACTCTGATATACCCCACACCCCTCACTCTGATAGACCCCACACCCCTCACTCTGATATACCCCACAGCCCTCACTTTGATATACCCCACACCCCTCACTCCGATATACCCCACACCCCTCACTCTGATATACCCCACACCCCTCACTCTGATAGACCCCACACCCCTCACTCTGATATACCCCACAGCCCTCACTTTGATATACCCCACACCCCTCACTCCGATATACCCCACAGCCCTCACTCTGATATACCCCACACCCCTCACTCTGATATACCCCACACCCCTCACTCTGATATACCCCACACCCCTCACTCTGATATACCCCACTCCCCTCACTCAGATATACCCCACACCCCTCACTCTGATATACCCCACAGCCCTCACTCCGATATACCCCACGCCCCTCTCTCTGATATACCCCACACCCCTCACTCTGATATACCCCACACTCCTCACTCTGATATACCCCACACCC
Source organism: Chiloscyllium plagiosum (assembly GCF_037043375.1). Classification (NCBI taxonomy): domain Eukaryota; kingdom Metazoa; phylum Chordata; class Chondrichthyes; order Orectolobiformes; family Hemiscylliidae; genus Chiloscyllium; species Chiloscyllium plagiosum. The sequence goes on along the minus strand of NW_028270291.1, from coordinate 19,223 downwards.
CTCTCTCCGATATACCCCACACCCCTCTCTCTGATATACCCCACACCCCTCACTCTGATATACCCCACACCCCTCTCTCTGATATACACCACACCCCTCTCTCTGATATACCCCACTCCCCTCACTCTGATATACCCCACTCCCCTCACTCCGATATACCACACACCCGTCACTCTGATATACCCCACACCCGTCACTCTGATATACCCCACTCCCCTCACTCCGATATACCCCACACCCCTCACTCTGTTATACCCCACACCCCTCACTCTGATATACCCCACACCCCTCACTCAGATATACCCCACACCCCTCACTCTGATATACCTCACTCCCCTCACTCTGATATACCCCACACCCCTCACTCTGATATACCCCACTCCCCTCACTCCGATATACACCACACCCCTCACTCTGATATACCCCACACCCCTCACTCTGATATACCCCACACCCCTCTCTCTGATATACCCCACACCCCTCACTCTGATATACCCCACACCCCTCACTCTGATATACCACACACCCCTCTCTCTGATATACCCCACAGCCCTCACTCTGATATACCCCACACCCCTCACTCTGATATACCCCACAGCCCTCTCTCTGATATACCCCACACCCCTCTCTCTGATATACCCCACACCCCTCACTCTGATATACCCCACACCCCTCACTCTGATATATCCCACACCCCTCACTCTGATATACACCACACCCCTCACTCTGATATACCACACACCCCTCTCTCTGATATACCCCACACCCCTCACTCTGATATACCCCACACCCCTCACTCCGATATACACCACACCCCTCACTCTGATATACCCCACACCCCTCACTCTGATATATCCCACACCCCTCACTCTGATATACCCCACACCCCTCACTCTGATATACCCCACACCCCTCACTCTGATATATCCCACACCCCTCACTCTGATATACCCCACACCCCTCACTCTGATATACCCCACACCCCTCACTCTGATATACCCCACACCCCTCACTCCGATATACCCCACACCCCTCACTCTGATATACCACACACCCGTCACTCTGATATACCCCACACCCCTCTCTCCGATATACCCCACACACCTCTCTCCGATATACCCCACACCCCTCTCTCTGATATACCCCACACCCCTCACTCTGATATACCCCACACCCCTCACTCTGATATACCCCACACCCCTCACTCCGATATACCCCACAGCCCTCACTCTGATATACCCCACACCCCTCACTCCGATATACCCCACACCCCTCTCTCTGATATACCCCACACCCCTCACTCGGATATACCCCACACCCCTCACTCTGATATACCCCACACCCCTCACTGTAACACACTGATATACCCCACACCCCTCACTGTAACACCCTGATATACCCCACACCCCTCACTGTAACACACTGATATACCCCACACCCCTCACTGTAACACACTGATATATCCCACACCCCTCACTCTGATATACCCCACACCCCTCACTGTAACACACTGATATACCCCACACCCCTCACTGTAACACACTGATATACCCCACACCCCTCACTGTAACACCCTGATATACCCCACACCCCTCACTGTAACACACTGATATACCCCACACCCCTCACTGTAACACACTGATATACCCCACACCCCTCACTGTAACACACTGATATACCCCACACCCCTCACTGTAACACACTGATATATCCCACACCCCTCACTGTAACACACTGATATACCCCACACCCCTCACTGTAACACACTGATATACACCACACACCCCTCACTGTAACACACTGATATACCCCACACCCCTCACTGTAACACACTGATATACCCCACACCCCTCACTGTAACACACTGATATACCTCACACCCCTCACTGTAACACACTGATATACCCCGCACCCCTCACTCTGATATACCCCACACCCCTCACTGTAACACACTGATATATCCCACACCCCTCACTGTAACACACTGATATACCCCACACCCCTCACTGTAACACACTGATATATCCCACACCCCTCACCGTAACACACTGATATACCCCACACCCCTCACTCTGATATACCCCACACCGCTTACTGTAACACACTGATATACCCCACACCCCTCACTGTAACACACTGATATACCCCACACCCCTCACTGTAACACACTGATATACCCCTCACCCCTCACTGTAACACACTGATATACCCCACACCCCTCACTGTAACACACTGATATATCCCACACCCCTCACTGTAACACACTGATATACCCCACACCCCTCACTCTGATATACCCCACACCCCTTACTGTAACACACTGATATACCCCACACCCCTCACTCTGATATACCCCACACCCCTCACTGTAACATACTGATATATCCCACACCCCTCACTGTAACACACTGATATACCCCTCACCCCTCACTGTAACACCCTGATATACCCCACACCCCTGACTGTCACACACTGATATACCCCACACCCCTCACTGTAACACACTGATATACACCACACCACTCACTGTAACACACTGATATACCCCACGCCTCACTGTAACACACTGATATACCCCACACCCCTCACTGTAACACACTGATATATCCCACACCCCTCACTGTAACACACTGATATACCCCACACCCCTCACTGTAACACACTGATATACCCCACACCCCTCACTGTAACACCCTGATATACCCCACACCCCTCACTGTGACACACTAATAAACCCCACACTCCTCACTGTAACACACTGATATACCCCACACCTCTCACTGTAACACCCTGATATACCCCACACCCCTCACTGTAACACACTGATATACCCCACACCCCTCACTGTAACACACTGATATACCCCACACCCCTCACTGTAACACACTGATATACCCCACACCCCTCACTGTAACACACTGATATACCCCACCCCCCTCACTGTAACACCCTGATATACCCCACACCCCTCACTGTAACACACTGATATACCCCACACCCCTCACTGTAACACACTGATATATCCCACACCCCTCACTGTAACACACTGATATATCCCACACCCCTCACTGTAACACACTGATATACCCCACACCCCTCACTGTAACACACTGATATACCCCACACCCCTCACTGTCACACACTGATATACCCCACACCCCTCACTGTAACACACTGATATACCCCACACCCCTCACTGTAACACACTGATATATCCCACACCCCTCACTCTGATATACCCCACACCCCTCACTGTAACACACTGATATACCCCACACCCCTCACTGTAACACACTGATATACCCCACACCCCTCACTGTAACACCCTGATATACCCCACACCCCTCACTGTAACACACTGATATACCCCACACCCCTCACTGTAACACACTGATATACCCCACACCCCTCACTGTAACACACTGATATACCCCACACCCCTCACTGTAACACACTGATATATCCCACACCCCTCACTGTAACACACTGATATACCCCACACCCCTCACTGTAACACACTGATATACACCACACACCCCTCACTGTAACACACTGATATACCCCACACCCCTCACTGTAACACACTGATATACCCCACACCCCTCACTGTAACACACTGATATACCTCACACCCCTCACTGTAACACACTGATATACCCCGCACCCCTCACTCTGATATACCCCACAACCCTCACTGTACCACACTGATATATCCCACACCCCTCACTGTAACACACTGATATACCCCACACCCCTCACTGTAACACACTGATATATCCCACACCTCTCACCGTAACACACTGATATACCCCACACCCCTCACTCTGATATACCCCACACCGCTTACTGTAACACACTGATATACCCCACACCCCTCACTGTAACACACTGATATACCCCACACCCCTCACTGTAACACACTGATATACCCCTCACCCCTCACTGTAACACACTGATATACCCCACACCCCTCACTGTAACACACTGATATATCCCACACCCCTCACTGTAACACACTGATATACCCCACACCCCTCACTCTGATATACCCCACACCCCTTACTGTAACACACTGATATACCCCACACCCCTCACTCTGATATACCCCACACCCCTCACTGTAACATACTGATATATCCCACACCCCTCACTGTAACACACTGATATACCCCACACCCCTCACTGTAACACACTGATACACCCCACACCCCTCACTGTAACACCCTGATATACCCCACACCCCTGACTGTCACACACTGATATACCCCACACCCCTCACTGTAACACACTGATATACACCACACCACTCACTGTAACACATTGATATACCCCACCCCTCACTGTAACACACTGATATACCCCACACCCCTCACTGTAACACACTGATATATCCCACACCCCTCACTGTAACACACTGATATACCCCACACCCCTCACTGTAACACACTGATATACCCCACACCCCTCACTGTAACACCCTGATATACCCCACACCCCTCACTGTGACACACTAATAAACCCCACACTCCTCACTGTAACACACTGATATACCCCACACCTCTCACTGTAACACCCTGATATACCCCACACCCCTCACTGTAACACACTGATATACCCCACACCCCTCACTGTAACACACTGATATACCCCACACCCCTCACTGTAACACACTGATATACCCCACACCCCTCACTGTAACACACTGATATACCCCACCCCCCTCACTGTAACACCCTGATATACCCCACACCCCTCACTGTAACACACTGATATACCCCACACCCCTCACTGTAACACACTGATATATCCCACACCCCTCACTGTAACACACTGATATATCCCACACCCCTCACTGTAACACACTGATATACCCCACACCCCTCACTGTAACACACTGATATACCCCACACCCCTCACTGTCACACACTGATATACCCCACACCCCTCACTGTAACACACTGATATACCCCACACCCCTCACTGTAACACACTGATATATCCCACACCCCTCACTCTGATATACCCCACACCCCTCACTGTAACACACTGATATACCCCACACCCCTCACTGTAACACACTGATATACCCCACACCCCTCACTGTAACACCCTGATATACCCCACACACCTCACTGTAACACACTGATATACCCCACACCCCTCACTGTAACACACTGATATACCCCACACCCCTCACTGTAACACACTGATATACCCCACACCCCTCACTGTAACACACTGATATATCCCACACCCCTCACTGTAACACACTGATATACCCCACACCCCTCACTGTAACACACTGATATATCCCACACCCCTCACTGTAACACACTGATATACCCCACACCCCTCACTGTAACACACTGATATATCCCACACCCCTCACTGTAACACACTGATATACCCCACACCCCTCACTGTAACACACTGATATATCCCACACCCCTCACTGTAATACACTGATATACACCACACACCCCTCACTGTAACACACTGATATACCCCACACCCCTCACTGTAACACACTGATATACCCCACACCCCTCACTGTAACACACTGATATACCTCACACCCCTCACTGTAACACACTGATATACCCCGCACCCCTCACTCTGATATACCCCACACCCCTCACTGTAACACACTGATATATCCCACACCCCTCACTGTAACACACTGATGTACCCCACACCCCTCACTGTAACACACTGATATATCCCACACCCCTCACTCTGATATACCCCACACCGCTTACTGTAACACACTGATATACCCCACACCCCTCACTGTAACACACTGATATACCCCACACCCCTCACTGTAACACACTGATATACCCCACACCCCTCACTGTAACACACTGATATATCCCACACCCCTCACTGTAACACACTGATATACCCCACACCCCTCACTCTGATATACCCCACACCCCTTACTGTAACACTCTGATATACCCCACACCGCTTACTGTAACACACTGATATACCCCTCACCCCTCACTGTAACACACTGATATACCCCACACCCCTCACTGTAACACACTGATATACCCCACACCCCTCACTGTAACACTCTGATATACCCCACACCGCTTACTGTAACACACTGATATACCCCACACCCCTCACTGTAACACACTGATATACCCCTCACCCCTCACTGTAACACACTGATATACCCCACACCCCTCACTGTAACACACTGATATACCCCACACCCCTCACTGTAACACACTGATATACCCCACACCCCTCACTGTAACACACTGATATACCCCGCACCCCTCACTCTGATATACCCCACACCCCTCACTGTAACACACTGATATACCCCACACCCCTCACTGTAACACACTGATGTACCCCACACCCCTCACCGTAACACACTGATATATTCCACACCCCTCACTCTGATATACCCCACACCGCTTACTGTAACACACTGATATACCCCACACCCCTCACTGTAACACACTGATATACCCCACACCCCTCACTGTAACACACTGATATACCCCACACCCCTCACTGTAACACACTGATATATCCCACACCCCTCACTGTAACACACTGATATACCCCACACCCCTCACTCTGATATACCCCACACCCCTTACTGTAACACTCTGATATACCCCACACCGCTTACTGTAACACACTGATATACCCCACACCCCTCACTGTAACACACTGATATACCCCTCACCCCTCACTGTAACACACTGATATACCCCACACCCCTCACTGTAACACACTGATATATCCCACACCCCTCACTGTAACACACTGATATACCCCACACCCCTCACTCTGATATACCCCACACCCCTTACTGTAACACACTGATATACCCCACACCCCTCACTCTGATATACCCCACACCCCTCACTGTAACATACTGATATATCCCACACCCCTCACTGTAACACACTGATATACCCCACACCCCTCACTGTAACACACTGATACACCCCACACCCCTCACTGTAACACCCTGATATACCCCACACCCCTGACTGTCACACACTGATATACCCCACACCCCTCACTGTAACACACTGATATACACCACACCACTCACTGTAACACACTGATATACCCCACCCCTCACTGTAACACACTGATATACCCCACACCCCTCACTGTAACACACTGATATATCCCACACCCCTCACTGTAACACACTGATATACCCCACACCCCTCACTGTAACACACTGATATACCCCACACCCCTCACTGTAACACCCTGATATACCCCACACCCCTCACTGTGACACACTAATAAACCCCACACTCCTCACTGTAACACACTGATATACCCCACACCCCTCACTGTAACACCCTGATATACCCCACACCCCTCACTGTAACACACTGATATACCCCACACTCCTCACTGTAACACACTGATATACCCCACACCCCTCACTGTAACACACTGATATACCCCACACCTCTCACTGTAACACCCTGATATACCCCACACCCCTCACTGTAACACACTGATATACCCCACACCCCTCACTGTAACACACTGATATACCCCACACCCCTCACTGTAACACACTGATATACCCCACACCCCTCACTGTAACACACTGATATACCCCACCCCCCTCACTGTAACACCCTGATATACCCCACACCCCTCACTGTAACACACTGATATACCCCACACCCCTCACTGTAACACACTGATATATCCCACACCCCTCACTGTAACACACTGATATATCCCACACCCCTCACTGTAACACACTGATATACCCCACACCCCTCACTGTAACACACTGATATACCCCACACCCCTCACTGTCACACACTGATATACCCCACACCCCTCACTGTAACACACTGATATATCCCACACCCCTCACTGTAACACACTGATATACCCCACACCCCTCACTGTAACACACTGATATACCCCACACCCCTCACCGTAACACACTGATATACCCCACACCCCTCACTGTAACACACTGATATACCCCACACCCCTCACTGTAACACACTGATATATCCCACACCCCTCACTGTAACACACTGATATACCCCACACCCCTCACTGTAACACACTGATATACCCCACACCCCTCACCGTAACACACTGATATACCCCACACCCCTCACTGTAACACACTGATATATCCCACACCCCTCACCGTAACACACTTATATACCCCACACCCCTCACTGTAACACACTGATATACCCCGCACCCCTCATTGTAACACACTGATATATCCCACACCCCTCACTGTAACACACTGATATACCCCACACCCCTCACTGTAACACACTGATATACCCCACACCCCTCACTGTAACACACTGATATACCCCACACCCCTCACTGTAACACACTGATATATCCCACACCCCTCACCGTAACACACTGATATACCCCACACCCCTCACTGTAACACACTGATATACCCCACACCCCTCACTGTAACACCCTGATATACCCCACACCCCTCACTGTGACACACTAATAAACCCCACACTCCTCACTGTAACACACTGATATATCCCACACCCCTCACTGTAACACACTGATATATCACACACCCCTCACTGTAACACACTGATATACCCCACACCCCTCACTGTAACACACTGATATACCCCACACCCCTCACTGTAACACACTGATATACCCCACACCTCTCACTGTAACACACTGATATATCCCACACCCCTCACCGTAACACACTGATATACCCCTCACCCCTCACTGTAACACCCTGATATACCCCACACCCCTCACTGTAACACACTGATATATCCCACACCCCTCACTGTAACACACTGTTATACCCCTCACCCCTCACTGTAACACACTGATATACCCCACACCCCTCATTGTAACACACTGATATACCCCACACCCCTCACTGTAACACACTGATATATCCCACACCCCTCACTGTAACACACTGATATACCCCACACCCCTCACTGTAACACACTGATATACCCCACACCCCTCACCGTAACACACTGATATACCCCACACCCCTCACTGTAACACACTGATATACCCCACACCCCTCACTGTAACACACTGATATATCCCACACCCCTCACTGTAACACACTGATATACCCCACACCCCTCACTGTAACACACTGATATACCCCACACCCCTCACCGTAACACACTGATATACCCCACACCCCTCACTGTAACACACTGATATATCCCACACCCCTCACCGTAACACACTTATATACCCCACACCCCTCACTGTAACACACTGATATACCCCGCACCCCTCATTGTAACACACTGATATATCCCACACCCCTCACTGTAACACACTGATATACCCCACACCCCTCACTGTAACACACTGATATACCCCACACCCCTCACTGTAACACACTGATATACCCCACACCCCTCACTGTAACACACTGATATATCCCACACCCCTCACCGTAACACACTGATATACCCCACACCCCTCACTGTAACACACTGATATACCCCACACCCCTCACTGTAACACCCTGATATACCCCACACCCCTCACTGTGACACACTAATAAACCCCACACTCCTCACTGTAACACACTGATATATCCCACACCCCTCACTGTAACACACTGATATATCACACACCCCTCACTGTAACACACTGATATACCCCACACCCCTCACTGTAACACACTGATATACCCCACACCCCTCACTGTAACACACTGATACACCCCACACCCCTCACTGTAACACACTGATATACCCCACACCCCTCACTGTAACACACTGATATACCCCACACCCCTCACTCTGATATACCCCACACCCCTTACTGTAACACACTGATATACCCCACACCCCTCACTGTCACACACTGATATACCCCACACCCCTCACTGCAACACACTGATATACCCCACACCCCTCACTGTAACACACTGATATACCCCACACCTCTCACTGTAACACACTGATATATCCCACACCCCTCACCGTAACACACTGATATACCCCTCACCCCTCACTGTAACACACTGATATACCCCACACCCCTCACTGTAACACACTGATATACCCCACACTCCTCACTGTAACACACTGATATACTCCACACCCCTCACTGTAACACACTGATATACCCCACACCCCTCACTGTAACACACTGATATACCCCACACCCCTCACCGTAACGCTGCATCAAAATATATGAAACACAGATCATTTTGTAACGCTCTCTCTCTCTCTCTCTCTGTCTCTATCTCTCTCTCTCTCTCTCTCTCTTTCTCTTTCGCTGTCCCCAGCCCACGGAAGAGATGGCCAAACAGCATTACATTGATCTCAAAGACAAACCATTCTACAGTGGACTCTGCAAATTCACTGCCGCGGGACCATTTGTGGCCATGGTGAGTTTGGGGGTGGGATGGATACAGGAACTGGTGTCTGTCAGTCTCCCATCTCTCTCTCGCGGAGATATCTGTACACTGACTGGTGTCTATCAGTCTCCCCTCTCTCTCTCTCAGGGAGATATCTGTACACTGACTGGTGTCTGTCAGTCTCCCATCTCTCTCTCGCGGAGATATCTGTACACTGACTGGTGTCTCTCAGTCCCCTCTCTCTCAGGGAGATATCTGTACACTGACTGGTGTCTCTCAGTCCCCTCTCTCTCTCTCAGGGAGATATCTGTACACTGACTGTTGTCTCTCAGTCCCCTCTCTCTCAGGGAGATATCTGTTCACTGACTGGTGTCTCTCAGTCCCCCCCTCTCTCTCAGGGAGATATCTGTACACTGACTGGTGTCTCTCAGTCCCCTCTCTCTCAGGGAGATATCTGTACACTGACTGGTGTCCCTCAGTCCCCTCTCTCTCAGGGAGATATCTGTACACTGACTGGTGTCTCTCAGTCCCCCCCTCTCTCTCAGGGAAATATCTGTACACTGACTGGTGTCTCTCAGTCCCCCCTCTCTCAGGGAGATATCTGTACACTGACTGGTGTCTCTCAGTCCCCTCTCTCTCAGGGAGATATCTGTACACTGACTGGTGTCCCTCAGTCCCCTCTCTCTCAGGGAGATATCTGTACACTGACTGGTGTCTCTCAGTCCCCTCTCTCTCGCGGAGATATCTGTACACTGACTGGTGTCTCTCAGTCCCCTCTCTCTCAGGGAGATATCTGTACACTGACTGGTGTCCCTCAGTCCCCTCTCTCTCGCGGAGATGACTGTACACTGACTGGTGTCCCTCAGTCCCCTCTCTCTCAGGGAGATATCTGTACACTGACTGGTGTCTCTCTGTCCCCTCTCTCAGGAAGATATCTGTACACTGACTGGTGTCTCTCAGTCTCCCCTCTCTCTCAGGGAGATATCTGTACACTGACTGGTGTCTCTCAGTCTCCCCTCTCTCTCTCAGGGAGATATCTGTACACTGACTTGTGTCTCTCAGTCCCCTCTCTCTCAGGGAGATATCTGTACACTGACTGGTGTCTCTCAGTCTCCCCTCTCTCTCAGGGAGATATCTGTACACTGACTGGTGTCTCTCAGTCCCCTCTCTCTCAGGGAGATATCTGTACACTGACGGGTGTCTCTCAGTCCCCTCTCTCTCAGGGAGATATCTGTACACTGACTGGTGTCTCTCAGTCCCCCCTCTCTCTCTCTCAGGGAGATATCTGTACACTGACTGGTGTCTCTCAGTCCCCTCTCTCTCTCAGGGAGATATCTGTACACTGACTGGTGTCTCTCAGTCCCCCCTCTCTCAGGGAGATATCTGTACACTGACTGGTGTCTCTCAGTCCCCCCACTCTCTCTCTCTCAGGGAGATATCTGTACACTGACTGGTGTCTCTCAGTCCCCCCTCTCTCTCAGGGAGATATCTGTACACTGACTGGTGTCTCTCAGTCCCCCCCCTCTCTCTCTCAGGGAGATATCTGTACACTGACTGGTGTCTCTCAGTCCCCCCTCTCTCTCTCTCAGGGAGATATCTGTACACTGACTGGTGTCTCTCAGTCCCCTCTCTCTCAGGGAGATATCTGTACACTGACTGGTGTCTCTCAGTCCCCCCTCTCTCTCTCTCAGGGAGATATCTGTACACTGACTGGTGTCTCTCAGTCCCCCCTCTCTCTCTCTCAGGGAGATATCTGTACACTGAATGGTGTCTCTCAGTCCCCCCTCTCTCTCTCTCTCAGGGAGATATCTGTACACTGACTGGTGTATCTCAGTCCCCTCTCTCATAGGGAGATATCTGTACACTGACTGGTGTCACTCAGTCCCCCCTCTCTCTCTCTCTCAGGGAGATATCTGTACACTGACTGGTGTCTCTCAGTCCCCCCTCTCTCTCTCTCAGGGAGATATCTGTACACTGAATGGTGTCTCTCAGTCCCCCCTCTCTCTCTCTCTCAGGGAGATATCTGTACACTGACTGGTGTATCTCAGTCCCCTCTCTCATAGGGAGATATCTGTACACTGACTGGTGTCACTCAGTCCCCCCTCTCTCTCTCTCTCAGGGAGATATCTGTACACTGACTGGTGTCTCTCAGTCCCCCCTCTCTCAGGGAGATATCTGTACACTGACTGGTGTCTCTCAGTCCCCCCACTCTCTCTCTCTCAGGGAGATATCTGTACACTGACTGGTGTCTCTCAGTCCCCTCTCTCTCTCAGGGAGATATCTGTACACTGACTGGTGTCTCTCAGTCCCCTCTCTCTCTCTCTCAGGGAGATATCTGTACACTGACTGGTGTCACTCAGTCCCCTCTCTCTCTCTCTCAGGGAGATATCTGTACACTGACTGGTGTCTCTCAGTCCCCCTTCTCTCTCAGGGAGATATCTGTACACTGACTGGTGTCTCTCAGTCCCCTCTCTCTCTCTCAGGGAGATATCTGTACACTGACTGGTGTCTCTCAGTCCCCCCTCTCTCTCAGGGAGATATCTGTACACTGACTGGTGTCTCTCAGTCCCTTCTCTCTCAGGGAGATATCTGTACACTGACTGGTGTCTCTCAGTCCCCTCTCTCTCTCTCAGGGAGATATCTGTACACTGACTGGTGTCTCTCAGTCCCCTCTCTCTCAGGGAGATATCTGTACACTGACTGGTGTCTCTCTGTCCCCTCTCTCAGGAAGATATCTGTACACTGACTGGTGTCTCTCAGTCTCCCCTCTCTCTCAGGGAGATATCTGTACACTGACTGGTGTCTCTCAGTCCCCTCTCTCTCAGGGAGATATCTGTACACTGACTGGTGTCTCTCAGTCCCCTCTCTCACTCTCTCAGGGAGATATCTGTACACTGACTGGTGTCTCTCAGTCCCCTCTCTCTCAGGGAGATATCTGTACACTGACTGGTGTCTCTCAGTCCCCCCTCTCTCTCTCTCAGGGAGATATCTGTACACTGACTGGTGTCTCTCAGTCCCCTCTCTCTCTCAGGGAGATATCTGTACACTGACTGGTGTCTCTCAGTCCCCCCCCTCTCTCTCTCAGGGAGATATCTGTACACTGACTGGTGTCTCTCAGTCCCCTCTCTCTCTCTCAGGGAGATATCTGTACACTGACTGGTGTCTCTCAGTCCCCTCTCTATCTCTCAGGGAGATATCTGTCCACTGACTGGTGTCTCTCAGTCCCCCCTCTCTCTCAGGGAGATATCTGTACACTGACTGGTGTCTCTCAGTCCCCCCCCCTCTCTCTCTCAGGGAGATATCTGTACACTGACTGGTGTCTGTCAGTCCCCCCCCTCTCTCTCTCAGGGAGATATCTGTACACTGACTGGTGTCTCTCAGTCCCCTCTCTCTCTCAGGGAGATACCTGTACACTGACTGGTGTCTCTCAGTCCCCTCTCTCTCAGGGAGATATCTGTACACTGACTGGTGTCTCTCAGTCCCCTCTCTCTCTCTCTCAGGGAGATATCTGTACACTGACTGGTGTCTCTCAGTCCCCCCACTCTCTCTCTCTCAGGGAGATATCTGTACACTGACTGGTGTCTCTCAGTCCCCTCTCTCTCTCAGGGAGATATCTGTACACTGACTGGTGTCTCTCAGTCCCCTCTCTCTCTCTCTCAGGGAGATATCTGTACACTGACTGGTGTCACTCAGTCCCCTCTCTCTCTCTCTCAGGGAGATATCTGTACACTGACTGGTGTCTCTCAGTCCCCCCTCTCTCTCTCTCAGGGAGATATCTGTACACTGACTGGTGTCTCTCAGTCCCCTCTCTCTCTCAGGGAGATATCTGTACACTGACTGGTGTCTGTCAGTCCCCTCTCTCTCAGGGAGATATCTGTACACTGACTGGTGTCTCTCAGTCCCCTCTCTCTCTCTCTCAGGGAGATATCTGTACACTGACTGGTGTCTCTCAGTCCCCTCTCTCTCTCTCTCAGGGAGATATCTGTACACTGACTGGTGTCTCTCAGTCCTCTCTCTCTCAGGGAGATATCTGTACACTGACTGGTGTCACTCAGTCCCCTCTCTCTCTCTCTCTCTCAGGGAGATATCTGTACACTGACTGGTGTCTCTCAGTCCCCCTTCTCTCTCAGGGAGATATCTGTACACTGACTGGTGTCTCTCAGTCCCCTCTCTCTCAGGGAGATATCTGTACACTGACTGGTGTCTCTCAGTCCCCTCTCTCTCAGGGAGATATCTGTACACTGACTGGTGTCTCTCAGTCCCCCCTCTCTCTCTCAGGGAGATATCTGTACACTGACTGGTGTCTCTCAGTCCCCTCTCTCTCAGGGAGATATCTGTACACTGACTGGTGGCTCTCAGTCCCCTCTCTCTCGCGGAGATATCTGTACACTGACTGGTGTCTCTCAGTCCCCCCTCTCTCTCAGGGAGATATCTGTACACTGACTGGTGTCTCTCAGTCCCCTCTCTCTCTCTCTCAGGGAGATATCTGTACACTGACTGGTGTCTCTCAGTCCCCTCTCTCTCTCTCTCAGGGAGATATCTGTACACTGACTGGTGTCTGTCAGTCCCCTCTCTCTCAGGGAGATATCTGTACACTGACTGGTGTCTCTCAGTCCCCCCTCTCTCTCTCTCAGGGAGATATCTGTACACTGACTGGTGTCTCTCAGTCCTCTCTCTCTCAGGGAGATATCTGTACACTGACTGGTGTCACTCAGTCCCCTCTCTCTCTCTCTCAGGGAGATATCTGTACACTGACTGGTGTCTCTCAGTCCCCCTTCTCTCTCAGGGAGATATCTGTACACTGACTGGTGTCTCTCAGTCCCCTCTCTCTCAGGGAGATATCTGTACACTGACTGGTGTCTCTCAGTCCCCTCTCTCTCAGGGAGATATCTGTACACTGACTGGTGTCTCTCAGTCCCCCCTCTCTCTCTCAGGGAGATATCTGTACACTGACTGGTGTCTCTCAGTCCCCTCTCTCTCAGGGAGATATCTGTACACTGACTGGTGTCTCTCAGTCCCCCCTCTCTCTCTCAGGGAGATATCTGTACACTGACTGGTGTCTCTCAGTCCCCTCTCTCTCAGGGAGATATCTGTACACTGACTGGTGTCACTCAGTCCCCCCTCTCTCTCTCTCTCAGGGAGATATCTGTACACTGACTGGTGTCTCTCAGTCCCCTCTCTCTCTCAGGGAGATATCTGTACACTGACTGGTGTCTCTCAGTCCCCTCCCCTCTCTCTCAGGGAGATATCTGTACACTGACTGGTGTCTCTCAGTCCCCTCTCTCTCTCAGGGAGATATCTGTACACTGACTGGTGTCTCTCAGTCCCCTCTCTCTCAGGGAGATATCTGTACACTGACTGGTGTCTCCCAGTCCCCTCTCTCTCTCTCTCAGGGAGATATCTGTACACTGACTGGTGTCTCCCAGTCCCCTCTCTCTCTCTCTCAGGGAGATATCTGTACACTGACTGGTGTCTCCCAGTCCCCTCTCTCTCTCTCTCAGGGAGATATCTGTACACTGACTGGTGTCTCTCAGTCCCCCCTCTCTCTCTCTCTCTCAGGGAGATATCTGTACACTGACTGGTGTCTCCCAGTCCCCTCTCTCTCTCTCTCAGGGAGATATCTGTACACTGACTGGTGTCTCTCAGTCCCCTCTCTCTCTCTCTCAGGGAGATATCTGTACACTGACTGGTGTCTCTCAGTCCCCCCTCTCACTCAGGGAGATATCTGTACACTGACTGGTGTCTCTCAGTCCCCCCTCTCTCTCTCTCAGGGAGATATCTGTACACTGACTGGTGTCTCTCAGTCCCCCCTCTCTCAGGGAGATATCTGTACACTGACTGGTGTCTCTCAGTCCCCTCCCTCTCTCAGGGAGATATCTGTACACTGACTGGTGTCTCTCAGTCCCCTCACTCTCTCAGGGAGATATCTGTACACTGACTGGTGTCTCTCAGTCCCCTCTCTCTCTCTCAGGGAGATATCTGTACACTGAATGGTGTCTCTCAGTCTCCCCTCTCTCTCTCAGGGAGATATCTATACACTGACTGGTGTCTCTCAGTCCCCTCTCTCTCTCTCAGGGAGATATCTGTACACTGACTGGTGTCTCTCAGTCCCCTCTCTCTCTCTCAGGGAGATATCTGTACACTGACTGGGGTCTCTCAGTCCCCTCTCTCTCAGGGAGATATCTGTACACTGACTGGGGTCTCTCAGTCCCCTCTCTCTCAGGGAGATATCTGTACACTGACTGGTGTCTCTCAGTCCCCTCTCTCTCTCTCAGGGAGATATCTGTACACTGACTGGTGTCTCTCAGTCCCCTCTCTCTCAGGGAGATATCTGTACACTGACTGGTGTCTCTCAGTCCCCTCTCTCTCTCTCAGGGAGATATCTGTACACTGACTGGGGTCTCTCAGTCCCCTCTCTCTCAGGGAGATATCTGTACACTGACTGGGGTCTCTCAGTCCCCTCTCTCTCAGGGAGATATCTGTACACTGACTGGTGTCTCTCAGTCCCCTCTCTCTCAGGGAGATATCTGTACACTGACTGGTGTCTCTCAGTCCCCTCTCTCTCTCTCTCAGGGAGATATCTGTACACTGACTGGTGTCACTCAGTCCCCTCTCTCTCTCTCTCAGGGAGATATCTGTACACTGACTGGTGTCTCTCAGTCCCCCTTCTCTCTCAGGGAGATATCTGTACACTGACTGGTGTCTCTCAGTCCCCTCTCTCTCTCTCAGGGAGATATCTGTACACTGACTGGTGTCTCTCAGTCCCCCCTCTCTCTCAGGGAGATATCTGTACACTGACTGGTGTCTCTCAGTCCCCTCTCTCTCTCTCAGGGAGATATCTGTACACTGACTGGTGTCTCTCAGTCCCCTCTCTCTCTCTCTCAGGGAGATATCTGTGGACTGAAATTATGCTTTACAGACATGCAAACTGAATTTTTCTCTGTTTATTACAAACTGCAGTGTTGGGAAGGACATAGTATTGTTAAGGTGGTGAGAGACATGATGGGAGAGACAAATCCGGTGGATTCCAAACCAGGAACAATTCGTGGAGATCTCTGTGTTCAAGTCGGCAGGTACGGTGAAATTCCAGTCTCCCTCTCCCCCCTCGGTCAGAACCCACACTCGGAGCACCGTGCACAGTTCCCCGGTCTCTCCCCTCGGTCACTCGGAGCACCGTGCACAGTTCCCCGGTCTCCCCTCGGTCACTCGGAGCACCGTGCGCAGTTCCCCCGGTCTCCCCTCGGTCAGACCCCACACTCGGAGCACCGTGCACAGTTCCCCGGTCTCCCCTCGGTCACTCGGAGCACCGTGCACACAGTTCCCCGGTCTCCCCTCGGTCACCTCGGAGCACCGTGCACAGTTCCCCGGTCTCCCCTCGGTCACTCGGAGCACCGTGCACAGTTCCCCGGTCTCCCCTCGGTCACTCGGAGCACCGTGCACAGTTCCCCGGTCTCCCCTCGGTCACTCGGAGCACCGTGCACAGTTCCCCGGTCTCCCCTCGGTCAGAACCCACACTCGGAGCACCGTGCACAGTTCCCCGGTCTCCCCTCGGTCACTCGGAGCACCGTGCACAGTTCCCCGGTCTCCCCTCGGTCACTCGGAGCACCGTGCGCAGTTCCCCGGTCTCCCCTCGGTCAGACCCACACTCGGAGCACCGTTGCACAGTTCCCCCCCGGTCTCCCCCTCGGTCAGACCCACACTCGGAGCACCGTGCACAGTTCCCCGGTCTCCCCTCGGTCACTCGGAGCACCGTGCACAGTTCCCCGGTCTCCCCTCGGTCAGACCCACACTCGGAGCACCGTGCACAGTTCCCCGGTCTCCCCTCGGTCACTCGGAGCACCGTGCACAGTTCCCCCGGTCTCCCCTCGGTCAGACCCACTCGGAGCACCGTGCACAGTTCCCCCGGTCTCCCCCTCGGTCACTCGGAGCACCGTGCACAGTTCCCCGGTCTCCCCTCGGTCAGACCCACACTCGGAGGGCACCGTGCACAGTTCCCCGGTCTCCCCTCGGTCACTCGGAGCACCGTGCACAGTTCCCCGGTCTCCCCTCGGTCACTCGGAGCACCGTGCACAGTTCCCCGGTCTCCCCTCGGTCAGACCCCCTCGGAGCACCGTGCACAGTTCCCCGGTCTCCCCTCGGTCACTCGGAGCACCGTGCACAGTTCCCCCGGTCTCCCCTCGGGTCAGACCCCACTCGGAGCACCGTGCACAGTTCCCCGGTCTCCCCTCGGTCACTCGGAGCACCGTGCACAGTTCCCCCGGTCTCCCCTCGGTCACTCGGAGCACCGTGCACAGTTCCCCGGTCTCCCCTCGGTCACTCGGAGCACCGTGCACAGTTCCCCGGTCTCTCCTCGGTCACTCGGAGCACTGTGCACAGTTCCCCGGTCTCCCCTCGGTCAGACCCCACACTCGGAGCACCGTGCACAGTTCCCCATTTTCCTTTTGGATTCGGATGTAGTGACAAATGGGCAGGGAAAGGTGGAAACGGCAGAGGGAGGGTTACCGTACACAGCTCTCCGGTCTGCCACCGGTCTGCTGTCAGTGGGATCTTGCTGTGCTCTCTGACCTCTCTCCCCACCCCCCTCTCCGTCAGGAACATTATCCACGGCAGTGATTCCCTGGAAACAGCCAAGAAGGAAGTGGCTCTTTGGTTCAAACCTGAGGAGCTGATCGAGTGGAAGAGCTGCATGGAGGGCTACCTTTACGAGTGAGGCAGCGTCCGCCTCTCACGCCCAGGGGTTCACCGAGCGAGAGACTGTCACTCTTCGCACCCCCCCCGCCCGTGACCAGCAGCAGTTCTGGCCCCCCCCCCCCTTGTCTGCACAGCAGCCTGAATAAAACTGCAGGAAATACAC
>NW_028270288.1:140000-155000 GCF_037043375.1 Chiloscyllium plagiosum | reverse complement strand
AGTACAAATCAGTAACCAGTGACACTTAGAATTTTATTCAGTCAGTACAAATCAGTAACCAACGACACTTAGAATTTTTTCCAGTCAGTACAAATCAGTAACCAGTGACACTTAGAATTTTTTCGAGGCAGTACAAATCAGTAACCAACGACACTTAGAATTTTTTAGGCTCAGTACAAATCAGTAACCAGTGACACTTAGAATTTTTTAGAGTCAGTACAAATCAGTAACCAGTGACACTTAGAATTTTTTTGATGCAGTACAAATCAGTAACCAACGACACTTAGAATTTTTTTGATGCAGTACAAATCAGTAACCAAGGACACTTAGAATTTTTTAGAGTCAGTACAAATCAGTAACCAGTGACACTTAGAATTTGTTTGAGGCAGTACAAATCAGTAACCAGTGACACTTAGAATTTTATTCAGTCAGTACAAATCAGTAACCAACGACACTTAGAATTTTTTCGAGGCAGTACAAATCAGTAACCAACGACACTTAGAATTTTTTCGAGGCAGTACAAATCAGTAACCAACGACACTTAGAATTTTTTAGGCTCAGTACAAATCAGTAACCAGTGACACTTAGAATTTTTTCCAGTCAGTACAAATCAGTAACCAACGACACTTAGAATTTTTTCCAGTCAGTACAAATCAGTAACCAACGACACTTAGAATTTTTAGGGTCCAAACTGTGATGGGAGCGAACTTGACTGCTCATACCGACTTTGAGTGCTCGAGGCCGGCTAGCCCAGCCGGATTTGACCCGGTGGTTACAAATCAGTAACCAGTGACACTTAGAATTTTTTCGAGGCAGTACAAATCAGTAACCAACGACACTTAGAATTTTTTTGAGTCAGTACAAATCAGTAACCAGTGACACTTAGAATTTTTTTGATGCAGTACAAATCAGTAACCAACGACACTTAGAATTTTTTCCAGTCAGTACAAATCAGTAACCAAGGACACTTAGAATTTTTTAGGCTCAGTACAAATCAGTAACCAGTGACACTTAGAATTTTTTAGGCTCAGTACAAATCAGTAACCAGTGACACTTAGAATTTTTTTGATGCAGTACAAATCAGTAACCAACGACACTTAGAATTTTTTCCAGTCAGTACAAATCAGTAACCAAGGACACTTAGAATTTTTTAGGCTCAGTACAAATCAGTAACCAGTGACACTTAGAATTTTTTAGGCTCAGTACAAATCAGTAACCAACGACACTTAGAATTTTTTCCAGTCAGTACAAATCAGTAACCAGTGACACTTAGAATTTTTTTGAGGCAGTACAAATCAGTAACCAGTGACACTTAGAATTTTATTCAGTCAGTACAAATCAGTAACCAACGACACTTAGAATTTTTTCCAGTCAGTACAAATCAGTAACCAGTGACACTTAGAATTTTTTCGAGGCAGTACAAATCAGTAACCAACGACACTTAGAATTTTTTAGGCTCAGTACAAATCAGTAACCAGTGACACTTAGAATTTTTTAGAGTCAGTACAAATCAGTAACCAGTGACACTTAGAATTTTTTTGATGCAGTACAAATCAGTAACCAACGACACTTAGAATTTTTTTGATGCAGTACAAATCAGTAACCAAGGACACTTAGAATTTTTTAGAGTCAGTACAAATCAGTAACCAGTGACACTTAGAATTTTTTTGATGCAGTACAAATCAGTAACCAACGACACTTAGAATTTTTTTGATGCAGTACAAATCAGTAACCAACGACACTTAGAATTTTTTCCAGTCAGTACAAATCAGTAACCAAGGACACTTAGAATTTTTTAGGCTCAGTACAAATCAGTAACCAGTGACACTTAGAATTTTTTAGGCTCAGTACAAATCAGTAACCAACGACACTTAGAATTTTTTCCAGTCAGTACAAATCAGTAACCAGTGACACTTAGAATTTTTTTGAGGCAGTACAAATCAGTAACCAGTGACACTTAGAATTTTATTCAGTCAGTACAAATCAGTAACCAACGACACTTAGAATTTTTTCCAGTCAGTACAAATCAGTAACCAGTGACACTTAGAATTTTTTCGAGGCAGTACAAATCAGTAACCAACGACACTTAGAATTTTTTAGGCTCAGTACAAATCAGTAACCAGTGACACTTAGAATTTTTTAGAGTCAGTACAAATCAGTAACCAGTGACACTTAGAATTTTTTTGATGCAGTACAAATCAGTAACCAACGACACTTAGAATTTTTTTGATGCAGTACAAATCAGTAACCAAGGACACTTAGAATTTTTTAGAGTCAGTACAAATCAGTAACCAGTGACACTTAGAATTTGTTTGAGGCAGTACAAATCAGTAACCAGTGACACTTAGAATTTTATTCAGTCAGTACAAATCAGTAACCAACGACACTTAGAATTTTTTCGAGGCAGTACAAATCAGTAACCAACGACACTTAGAATTTTTTCGAGGCAGTACAAATCAGTAACCAACGACACTTAGAATTTTTTAGGCTCAGTACAAATCAGTAACCAGTGACACTTAGAATTTTTTCCAGTCAGTACAAATCAGTAACCAGTGACACTTAGAATTTTTTCGAGGCAGTACAAATCAGTAACCAACGACACTTAGAATTTTTTAGGCTCAGTACAAATCAGTAACCGACGACACTTAGAATTTTTTTGAGTCTGTAGAAGTCAGTAACCAAGTGCATTTTTGAATTGGTTACTGACTTCTCCTTTCGAGTTGCGGCTGTGGTTGGCTTCAATTAGTCGTGGGGGCTTAATTATCGCCCAGGGGAGCATGCCCCGGTAGTGTGGCCGGGGACGGAGTGCCTTTTGAAGGGGGTGTTTCTGAATTTGGATCCTTTTTGAGTAGCATTGTCGGATGGGTGTGATTTTGAAGGGTGTGTTGGCCGGCGGTGGGGCCAGGCTTAGGGTGAGTGTCCCGCCTTCGGGAGCGGACCGGCCCCCGCGTTCAGGGTGAATTTCGTGCATTTCCAACGTCGGCAAGTGGTCCAGACTGTGATGGGAGCGAACTTGACTGCTCATACCGACTTTGAGTGCTCGAGGCCGGCTAGCCCGGCCGGATTTGACCCGGTGGTTACAAATCAGTAACCGACGACACTTAGAATTTTTTAGAGTCAGTACAAATCAGTAACCAGTGACACTTAGAATTTTTTAGGCTCAGTACAAATCAGTAACCAGTGACACTTAGAATTTTTAGGGTTCAAACTGTGATGGGAGCGAACTTGACTGCTCATACCGACTTTGAGTGCTCGAGGCCGGCTAGCCCGGCCGGATTTGACCCGGTGGTTACAAATCAGTAACCAACGACACTTAGAATTTTTTTGAGGCAGTACAAATCAGTAACCAGTGACACTTAGAATTTTTTAGGCTCAGTACAAATCAGTAACCAGTGACACTTAGACTTTTTTTAGGGTCCAAACTGTGATGGGAGCGAACTTGACTGCTCATACCGACTTTGAGTGCTCGGGGCCGGCTAGCCCGGCCGGATTTGACCCGGTGGTTACAAATCAGTAACCGACGACACTTAGAATTTTTTTGAGGCAGTACAAATCAGTAACCAGTGACACTTAGAATTTTTTAGGCTCAGTACAAATCAGTAACCAGTGACACTTAGAATTTTTTCCAGTCAGTACAAATCAGTAACCAAGAACACTTAGAATTTTTTTGAGGCAGTACAAATCAGTAACCAACGACACTTAGAATTTTTTTGAGTCAGTACAAATCAGTAACCAGTGACACTTAGAATTTTTTTGATGCAGTACAAATCAGTAACCAACGACACTTAGAATTTTTTTGATGCAGTACAAATCAGTAACCAAGGACACTTAGAATTTTTTAGAGTCAGTACAAATCAGTAACCAGTGACACTCAGAATTTTTTTGATGCAGTACAAATCAGTAACCAACGACACTTAGAATTTTTTCCAGTCAGTACAAATCAGTAACCAGTGACACTTAGAATTTTTTTGAGTCAGTACAAATCAGTAACCAGTGACACTTAGATTTTTTAGGGTCCAAACTGTGATGGGAGCGAACTTGACTGCTCATACCGACTTTGAGTGCTCGGGGCCGGCTAGCCCGGCCGGATTTGACCCGGTGGTTACAAATCAGTAACCAGTGACACTTAGAATTTTTTTAGGGTCCAAACTGTGATGGGAGCGAACTTGACTGCTCATACCGACTTTGAGTGCTCGGGGCCGGCTAGCCCGGCCGGATTTGACCCGGTGGTTACAAATCAGTAACCAGTGACACTTAGAATTTTTTCCAGTCAGTACAAATCAGTAACCAAGGACACTTAGAATTTTTTAGGCTCAGTACAAATCAGTAACCAGTGACACTTAGACTTTTTTTAGGGTCCAAACTGTGATGGGAGCGAACTTGACTGCTCATACCGACTTTGAGTGCTCGGGGCCGGCTAGCCCGGCCGGATTTGACCCGGTGGTTACAAATCAGTAACCGACGACACTTGGAATTTTTTTGAGGCAGTACAAATCAGTAACCAGTGACACTTAGAATTTTTTAGGCTCAGTACAAATCAGTAACCAGTGACACTTAGAATTTTTTCCAGTCAGTACAAATCAGTAACCAAGAACACTTAGAATTTTTTTGAGGCAGTACAAATCAGTAACCAACGACACTTAGAATTTTTTTGATGCAGTACAAATCAGTAACCAGTGACACTTAGAATTTTTTTGATGCAGTACAAATCAGTAACCAACGACACTTAGAATTTTTTTGATGCAGTACAAATCAGTAACCAAGGACACTTAGAATTTTTTAGAGTCAGTACAAATCAGTAACCAGTGACACTTAGAATTTTTTTGATGCAGTACAAATCAGTAACCAACGACACTTAGAATTTTTTCCAGTCAGTACAAATCAGTAACCAGTGACACTTAGAATTTTTTTGATGCAGTACAAATCAGTAACCAACGACACTTAGAATTTTTTTGATGCAGTACAAATCAGTAACCAAGGACACTTAGAATTTTTTAGAGTCAGTACAAATCAGTAACCAGTGACACTCAGAATTTTTTTGATGCAGTACAAATCAGTAACCAACGACACTTAGAATTTTTTCCAGTCAGTACAAATCAGTAACCAGTGACACTTAGAATTTTTTTGATGCAGTACAAATCAGTAACCAAGAACACTTAGAATTTTTTTGAGGCAGTACAAATCAGTAACCAACGACACTTAGAATTTTTTTGAGTCAGTACAAATCAGTAACCAGTGACACTTAGAATTTTTTTGATGCAGTACAAATCAGTAACCAACGACACTTAGAATTTTTTTGATGCAGTACAAATCAGTAACCAAGGACACTTAGAATTTTTTAGAGTCAGTACAAATCAGTAACCAGTGACACTCAGAATTTTTTTGATGCAGTACAAATCAGTAACCAACGACACTTAGAATTTTTTCCAGTCAGTACAAATCAGTAACCAGTGACACTTAGAATTTTTTTGAGTCAGTACAAATCAGCAACCAGTGACACTTAGATTTTTTAGGGTCCAAACTGTGATGGGCGCGAACTTGACTGCTCATACCGACTTTGAGTGCTCGAGGCCGGCTAGCCCAGCCGGATTTGACCCGGTGGTTACAAATCAGTAACCAGTGACACTTAGAATTTTTTCGAGGCAGTACAAATCAGTAACCAGTGACACTTAGAATTTTTTAGGCTCAGTACAAATCAGTAACCGACGACACTTAGAATTTTTTTGAGTCTGTAGAAGTCAGTAACCAAGTGCATTTTTGAATTGGTTACTGACTTCTCCTTTCGAGTTGCGGCTGTGGTTGGCTTCAATTAGTCGTGGGGGCTTAATTATCGCCCAGGGGAGCATGCCCCGGTAGTGTGGCCGGGGACGGAGTGCCTTTTGAAGGGGGTGTTTCTGAATTTGGATCCTTTTTGAGTAGCATTGTCGGATGGGTGTGATTTTGAAGGGTGTGTTGGCCGGCGGTGGGGCCAGGCTTAGGGTGAGTGTCCCGCCTTCGGGAGCGGACCGGCCCCCGCGTTCAGGGTGAATTTCGTGCATTTCCAACGTCGGCAAGTGGTCCAGACTGTGATGGGACCGAACTTGACTGCTCATACCGACTTTGAGCGCTCGGGGGCGGCTAGCCCAGCCGGATTTGACCCGGTGGTTCAGCCGAAGGTCTCGACTTTGAGAGCGGACCGGCCCCCGCGTTCGGGCCGATTTTCGTGCATTTCCCAAGTCGGCAAGTGGTCCAAACTGTGATGGGCGCGAACTTGACTGCTCATACCGACTTTGAGTGCTCGAGGCCGGCTAGCCCGGCCGGATTTGACCCGGTGGTTCAGCCGAAGGTCTCGACTTTGAGAGCGGACCGGCCCCCGCGTTGGGGCCGATTTTCGTGCATTTCCCAAGTCGGCAAGTGGTCCAAACTGTGATGGGAGCGAACCTGACTGCTCATACCGACTTTGAGTGCTCGGGGCCGGCTAGCCCGGCCGGATTTGACCCGGTGGTTACAAATCAGTAACCAACGACACTTAGAATTTTTTAGAGTCAGTACAAATCAGTAACCAGTGACACTTAGAATTTTTTAGGCTCAGTACAAATCAGTAACCAGTGACACTTAGATTTTTTAGGGTTCAAACTGTGATGGGAGCGAACTTGACTGCTCATACCGACTTTGAGTGCTCGAGGCCGGCTAGCCCGGCCGGATTTGACCCGGTGGTTACAAATCAGTAACCAACGACACTTAGAATTTTTTTGAGGCAGTACAAATCAGTAACCAGTGACACTTAGAATTTTTTAGGCTCAGTACAAATCAGTAACCAGTGACACTTAGACTTTTTTTAGGGTCCAAACTGTGATGGGAGCGAACTTGACTGCTCATACCGACTTTGAGTGCTCGGGGCCGGCTAGCCCGGCCGGATTTGACCCGGTGGTTACAAATCAGTAACCGACGACACTTAGAATTTTTTTGAGGCAGTACAAATCAGTAACCAGTGACACTTAGAATTTTTTAGGCTCAGTACAAATCAGTAACCAGTGACACTTAGAATTTTTTCCAGTCAGTACAAATCAGTAACCAAGAACACTTAGAATTTTTTTGAGGCAGTACAAATCAGTAACCAACGACACTTAGAATTTTTTTGAGTCAGTACAAATCAGTAACCAGTGACACTTAGAATTTTTTTGATGCAGTACAAATCAGTAACCAACGACACTTAGAATTTTTTTGATGCAGTACAAATCAGTAACCAAGGACACTTAGAATTTTTTAGAGTCAGTACAAATCAGTAACCAGTGACACTCAGAATTTTTTTGATGCAGTACAAATCAGTAACCAACGACACTTAGAATTTTTTCCAGTCAGTACAAATCAGTAACCAGTGACACTTAGAATTTTTTTGAGTCAGTACAAATCAGTAACCAGTGACACTTAGATTTTTTAGGGTCCAAACTGTGATGGGCGCGAACTTGACTGCTCATACCGACTTTGAGTGCTCGAGGCCGGCTAGCCCAGCCGGATTTGACCCGGTGGTTACAAATCAGTAACCAGTGACACTTAGAATTTTTTCGAGGCAGTACAAATCAGTAACCAACGACACTTAGAATTTTTTAGGCTCAGTACAAATCAGTAACCGACGACACTTAGAATTTTTTTGAGTCTGTAGAAGTCAGTAACCAAGTGCATTTTTGAATTGGTTACTGACTTCTCCTTTCGAGTTGCGGCTGTGGTTGGCTTCAATTAGTCGTGGGGGCTTAATTATCGCCCAGGGGAGCATGCCCCGGTAGTGTGGCCGGGGACGGAGTGCCTTTTGAAGGGGGTGTTTCTGAATTTGGATCCTTTTTGAGTAGCATTGTCGGATGGGTGTGATTTTGAAGGGTGTGTTGGCCGGCGGTGGGGCCAGGCTTAGGGTGAGTGTCCCGCCTTCGGGAGCGGACCGGCCCCCGCGTTCAGGGTGAATTTCGTGCATTTCCAACGTCGGCAAGTGGTCCAGACTGTGATGGGACCGAACTTGACTGCTCATACCGACTTTGAGCGCTCGGGGGCGGCTAGCCCAGCCGGATTTGACCCGGTGGTTCAGCCGAAGGTCTCGACTTTGAGAGCGGACCGGCCCCCGCGTTCGGGCCGATTTTCGTGCATTTCCCAAGTCGGCAAGTGGTCCAAACTGTGATGGGAGCGAACTTGACTGCTCATACCGACTTTGAGTGCTCGAGGCCGGCTAGCCCGGCCGGATTTGACCCGGTGGTTCAGCCGAAGGTCTCGACTTTGAGAGCGGACCGGCCCCCGCGTTGGGGCCGATTTTCGTGCATTTCCCAAGTCGGCAAGTGGTCCAAACTGTGATGGGAGCGAACCTGACTGCTCATACCGACTTTGAGTGCTCGGGGCCGGCTAGCCCGGCCGGATTTGACCCGGTGGTTACAAATCAGTAACCAACGACACTTAGAATTTTTTAGAGTCAGTACAAATCAGTAACCAGTGACACTTAGAATTTTTTAGGCTCAGTACAAATCAGTAACCAGTGACACTTAGATTTTTTAGGGTTCAAACTGTGATGGGAGCGAACTTGACTGCTCATACCGACTTTGAGTGCTCGAGGCCGGCTAGCCCGGCCGGATTTGACCCGGTGGTTACAAATCAGTAACCAACGACACTTAGAATTTTTTTGAGGCAGTACAAATCAGTAACCAGTGACACTTAGAATTTTTTAGGCTCAGTACAAATCAGTAACCAGTGACACTTAGACTTTTTTTAGGGTCCAAACTGTGATGGGAGCGAACTTGACTGCTCATACCGACTTTGAGTGCTCGGGGCCGGCTAGCCCGGCCGGATTTGACCCGGTGGTTACAAATCAGTAACCGACGACACTTAGAATTTTTTTGAGGCAGTACAAATCAGTAACCAGTGACACTTAGAATTTTTTAGGCTCAGTACAAATCAGTAACCAGTGACACTTAGAATTTTTTCCAGTCAGTACAAATCAGTAACCAAGAACACTTAGAATTTTTTTGAGGCAGTACAAATCAGTAACCAACGACACTTAGAATTTTTTTGAGTCAGTACAAATCAGTAACCAGTGACACTTAGAATTTTTTTGATGCAGTACAAATCAGTAACCAACGACACTTAGAATTTTTTTGATGCAGTACAAATCAGTAACCAAGGACACTTAGAATTTTTTAGAGTCAGTACAAATCAGTAACCAGTGACACTCAGAATTTTTTTGATGCAGTACAAATCAGTAACCAACGACACTTAGAATTTTTTCCAGTCAGTACAAATCAGTAACCAGTGACACTTAGAATTTTTTTGAGTCAGTACAAATCAGTAACCAGTGACACTTAGATTTTTTAGGGTCCAAACTGTGATGGGAGCGAACTTGACTGCTCATACCGACTTTGAGTGCTCGGGGCCGGCTAGCCCGGCCGGATTTGACCCGGTGGTTACAAATCAGTAACCAGTGACACTTAGAATTTTTTCCAGTCAGTACAAATCAGTAACCAAGGACACTTAGAATTTTTTAGGCTCAGTACAAATCAGTAACCAGTGACACTTAGATTTTTTAGGGTTCAATCTGTGATGGGAGCGAACTTGACTGCTCATACCGACTTTGAGTGCTCGAGGCCGGCTAGCCCGGCCGGATTTGACCCGGTGGTTACAAATCAGTAACCAACGACACTTAGAATTTTTTAGAGTCAGTACAAATCAGTAACCAACGACACTTAGAATTTTTTAGGCTCAGTACAAATCAGTAACCAGTGACACTTAGAATTTTTAGGGTTCAAACTGTGATGGGAGCGAACTTGACTGCTCATACCGACTTTGAGTGCTCGAGGCCGGCTAGCCCGGCCGGATTTGACCCGGTGGTTACAAATCAGTAACCAACGACACTTAGAATTTTATTCAGTCAGTACAAATCAGTCACCAGTGACACTTAGAATTTTTTAGGGTCCAGACTGTGATGGGAGCGAACTTGACTGCTCATACCGACTTTGAGTGCTCGAGGCCGGCTAGCCCGGCCGGATTTGACCCGGTGGTTACAAATCAGTAACCAACGACACTTAGAATTTTTTAGAGTCAGTACAAATCAGTAACCAACGACACTTAGAATTTTTTAGGCTCAGTACAAATCAGTAACCAGTGACACTTAGAATTTTTAGGGTTCAAACTGTGATGGGAGCGAACTTGACTGCTCATACCGACTTTGAGTGCTCGAGGCCGGCTAGCCCGGCCGGATTTGACCCGGTGGTTACAAATCAGTAACCAACGACACTTAGAATTTTATTCAGTCAGTACAAATCAGTCACCAGTGACACTTAGAATTTTTTAGGGTCCAGACTGTGATGGGAGCGAACTTGACTGCTCATACCGACTTTGAGTGCTCGAGGCCGGCTAGCCCGGCCGGATTTGACCCGGTGGTTACAAATCAGTAACCAACGACACTTAGAATTTTTTCGAGTCAGTACAAATCAGTAACCAGTGACACTTAGATTTTTTAGGGTCCAAACTGTGATGGGAGCGAACTTGACTGCTCATACCGACTTTGAGTGCTCGAGGCCGGCTAGCCCGGCCGGATTTGACCCGGTGGTTCTGCCGAAGGTCTCGCCTTCGAGAGCGGACCCTGCCACCGTGTTCAGGCCGAGTTTCATGCATTTCCAACGTTGGGAAATCAGTAACCAGAAAAACTTAGAAAAAATGCCCAAAAAGAAGAAATCAGTAACCAGAAAAACTTAGAAAAATGCCCGAAAATGAGAAATGAGTAACCAGAAAAACTTAGAAAAATGCCCAAAAAGAAGAAATGAGTAACCAGAAAAACTTAGAAAAATGCCCAAAAAGAAGAAATGAGTAACCAGAAAAACTTAGAAAAATGCCCAAAAAGAAGAAATCAGTAACTAGAAAAACTTAGAAAAATGCCCGAAAATGAGAAATGAGTAACCAGAAAAACTT
Source organism: Chiloscyllium plagiosum (assembly GCF_037043375.1). NCBI lineage: Eukaryota > Metazoa > Chordata > Chondrichthyes > Orectolobiformes > Hemiscylliidae > Chiloscyllium > Chiloscyllium plagiosum. The sequence continues at coordinate 144,080 of NW_028270288.1, read as the reverse complement.
AGAAAAATGCCCAAAAAGAAGAAATCAGTAACTAGAAAAACTTAGAAAAATGCCCAAAAATAAGAAATGAGTAACCAGAAAAACTTAGAAAAATGCCCAAAAAGAAGAAATCAGTAACTAGAAAAACTTAGAAAAATGCCCGAAAATGAGAAATGAGTAACCAGAAAAACTTAGAAAAATGCCCAAAAAGAAGAAATGAGCAACCAGAAAAACTTAGAAAAATGCCCAAAAAGAAGAAATGAGTAACCAGAAAAACTTAGAAAAATGCCCAAAAAGAAGAAATCAGTAACTAGAAAAACTTAGAAAAATGCCCAAAAATAAGAAATGAGTAACCAGAAAAACTTAGAAAAATGCCCAAAAAGAAGAAATCAGTAACTAGAAAAACTTAGAAAAATGCCCGAAAATGAGAAATGAGTAACCAGAAAAACTTAGAAAAATGCCCAAAAAGAAGAAATGAGTAACCAGAAAAACTTAGAAAAATGCCCAAAAAGAAGAAATGAGTAACCAGAAAAACTTAGAAAAATGCCCAAAAAGAAGAAATCAGTAACTAGAAAAACTTAGAAAAATGCCCGAAAATGAGAAATGAGTAACCAGAAAAACTTAGAAAAATGCCCAAAAAGAAGAAATGAGTAACTAGAAAAACTTAGAAAAATGCCCAAAAAGAAGAAATCAGTAACTAGAAAAACTTAGAAAAATGCCCGAAAATGAGAAATGAGTAACCAGAAAAACTTAGAAAAATGCCCAAAAATAAGAAATGAGTAACCAGAAAAACTTAGAAAAATGCCCAAAAAGAAGAAATCAGTAACTAGAAAAACTTAGAAAAATGCCCGAAAATGAGAAATGAGTAACCAGAAAAACTTAGAAAAATGCCCAAAAAGAAGAAATGAGTAACCAGAAAAACTTAGAAAAATGCCCAAAAAGAAGAAATGAGTAACCAGAAAAACTTAGAAAAATGCCCAAAAAGAAGAAATCAGTAACTAGAAAAACTTAGAAAAATGCCCGAAAATGAGAAATGAGTAACCAGAAAAACTTAGAAAAATGCCCAAAAAGAAGAAATCAGTAACTAGAAAAACTTAGAAAAATGCCCGAAAATGAGAAATGAGTAACCAGAAAAACTTAGAAAAATGATCAAAAATAATAAATCAGTAACCAGAAAAACTTAGGAAAAAACACTTAGAAAATTTTTCAGCAAAGTGTGAAAAATATTCTAAGTGTCAGCGGAGGAAAGTGCCGAAGCATCGGGAAAGATTCACAAACTCGCGCCGAACATGTGTTCCGAAGTGCCGCAGGAACTGTGTGAATTGAGCCCGGCAAATGGCCAACTGTCATTTTGTGTCTGCAGCCCGAAAACTTTAACTTTGTCTGTCGCGGAAGTCCCGAGCGGGAAAAATCCAAACGGTTTTGCGGGGATCGAGTTCCAGAGCGATGCAGTCAAATTTGAAATTCAGACCCATTCAGTGCCACTTGCATTTGTTACACAGTGAGGTTGGCGGGGTACCCGGAGATTTCTGGGAACACGATTTTTAGAACAAAATGGCGGCGCGGGACCTTTTTGAAAGGCATCCGAAAAACGGTTCCACGGGCATAGCACTCTAATGGCGGGTATGAGTGCATGCTGGAGAGCTCTTGGAAGTCGAATTTTTGACACTTTGTCAATTTTTTGACAGAATTGCCAAACTCTCCCTGTCTGTTCTAAGAGTCGGTCAGAGACCTGTGTGGAGGTCTCTTGACACGATTGGAGGGCGGGCAATCCCCACGTTGACTCCGGCCGTCCCTCCACAGGCGCTCGTGTCCAAAATGAAGGCGAGAGACGCGAGTGGCCTGGTTCCCTTGGGTGCTGCCAGGAAGGATGCGGGCTGACCCTTGCCTGAGCACTCCCTAAAGCCTCTTACGAGTCGAGGGCCGGCCTCGGGCGCCGCACGACCGGCTCTGGGAGTGGGTGGCCGCTATTGTGAATAGGCTGGTCCTTCCCGCTGCCACCCGGCCAAGTGCGACGGCTCTGCCGCCCTGCGGTGCTCGTCACCCAGGTTTGGGGAACTCGGTCAGAGGCTGTGGCGGGGGGTCTCTTGACACGATTGGAGGACGGGCCATCCCCACGTTGACTCCGGCCGTCCCTCCACAGGCGCTCGTGTCCAAAATGAAGGCGAGAGACGCGAGTGGCCTGGTTCCCTTGGGTGCTGCCAGGAAGGGTGCGGGCTGACCCTTGCCTGAGCACTCCGTAAAGCCTCTTACGAGTCGAGGGCCGGCCTCGGGCGCCGCACGACCGGCTCTGGGAGTGGGTGGCCGCTATTGTGAATAGGCTGGTCCTTCCTGCTGCCATCCGGCCAAGTGCGACGGCTCTGCCGCCCTGCGCTGCTCGTCACCCAGGTTTGGGGAACTCGGTCAGAGGCCGTGGCGGGGGGTCTCTTGACACGATTGGAGGACGGGCCATCCCCACGTTGACTCCGGCCGTCCCTCCACAGGCGCTCGTGTCCAAAATGAAGGCGAGAGACGCGAGTGGCCTGGATCCCTTGGGTGCCGCCAGGAAGGGTGTGGGCTGACCCTTGCCTGAGCACACGTTAAAGCCTCTTACGAGTCGAGGGCCGGCCTCGGGCGCCGCACGACCGGCTCTGGGAGTGGGTGGCCGCTATTGTGAATAGGCTGGTCCTTCCCGCTGCCATCCGGCCAAGTGCGACGGCTCTGCCGCCCTGCGGTGCTCGTCACCCAGGTTTGGGGAACTCGGTCAGAGGCCGGTGCGGGGGGTCTCTTGACACGATTGGAGGACGGGCCATCCCCACGTTGACTCCGGCCGTCCCTCCACAGGCGCTCGTGTCCAAAATGAAGGCGAGAGACGCGAGTGGCCTGGATCCCTTGGGTGCCGCCAGGAAGGGTGTGGGCTGACCCTTGCCTGAGCACACGTTAAAGCCCCTTACGAGTCGAGGGACGGCCTCGGGCGCCGCACGACCGGCTCTGGGAGTGGGTGGCCGCTATTGTGTATAGGCTGGTCCTTCCCGCTGCCATCCGGCCAAGTGCGACGGCGCTGCCGCCCTGCGGTGCTCGTCACCCAGGTTTGGGGAACTCGGTCAGAGGCCGGTGCGGGGGGTCTCTTGACACGATTGGAGGACGGGCCATCCCCACGTTGACTCCGGCCGTCCCTCCACAGGCGCTCGTGTCCAAAATGAAGGCGAGAGACGCGAGTGGCCTGGATCCCTTGGGTGCCGCCAGGAAGGGTGTGGGCTGACCCTTGCCTGAGCACACGTTAAAGCCCCTTACGAGTCGAGGGACGGCCTCGGGCGCCGCACGACCGGCTCTGGGAGTGGGTGGCCGCTATTGTGTATAGGCTGGTCCTTCCCGCTGCCATCCGGCCAAGTGCGACGGCGCTGCCGCCCTGCGGTGCTCGTCACCCAGGTTTGGGGAACTCGGTCAGAGGCCGGTGCAGGGGTCTCTTGATACGATTGGAGGACGGGCCACCCCCACGTTGACTCCGGCCGTCCGTCCACAGGCGCTCGTGTCCAAAATGAAGGCGAGAGACGCGAGTGGCCTGGATCCCTTGGGTGCCGCCAGGAAGGGTGTAGGCTGGCCCTTGCCTGAGCACACTGTAAAGCCTCTTACGAGTCGAGGGTCGGCCTCGGGCGCCGCACGACCGGCTCTGGGAGTGGGTGGCCGCTATTGTGAATAGGCTGGTCCTTCCCGCTGCCATCCGGCCAAGTGCGACGGCTCTGCCGCCCTGCGCTGCTCGTCACCCAGGTTTGGGGAACTCGGTCAGAGGCCGGTGCGGGGGGTCTCTTGACACGATTGGAGGACGGGCCATCCCCACGTTGACTCCGGCCGTCCGTCCACAGGCGCTCGTGTCCAAAATGAAGGCGAGAGACGCGAGTGGCCTGGATCCCTTGGGTGCCGCCAGGAAGGGTGTGGGCTGACCCTTGCCTGAGCACACGTTAAAGCCTCTTACGAGTCGAGGGTCGGCCTCGGGTGCCGCACGACCGGCTCTGGGAGTGGGTGGCCGCTATTGTGAATAGGCTGGTCCTTCCCGCTGCCACCCGGCCAAGTGCGACGGCTCTGCCGCCCTGCGGTGCTCGTCACCCAGGTTTGTGCAACTCG
>NW_028270288.1:102500-127500 GCF_037043375.1 Chiloscyllium plagiosum | reverse complement strand
TGACACTTAGAATTTTTTTGATGCAGTACAAATCAGTAACCAACGACACTTAGAATTTTTTTGATGCAGTACAAATCAGTAACCAAGGACACTTAGAATTTTTTAGAGTCAGTACAAATCAGTAACCAGTGACACTTAGAATTTGTTTGAGGCAGTACAAATCAGTAACCAGTGACACTTAGAATTTTATTCAGTCAGTACAAATCAGTAACCAACGACACTTAGAATTTTTTCGAGGCAGTACAAATCAGTAACCAACGACACTTAGAATTTTTTCGAGGCAGTACAAATCAGTAACCAACGACACTTAGAATTTTTTAGGCTCAGTACAAATCAGTAACCAGTGACACTTAGAATTTTTTCCAGTCAGTACAAATCAGTAACCAACGACACTTAGAATTTTTTCCAGTCAGTACAAATCAGTAACCAACGACACTTAGAATTTTTAGGGTCCAAACTGTGATGGGAGCGAACTTGACTGCTCATACCGACTTTGAGTGCTCGAGGCCGGCTAGCCCAGCCGGATTTGACCCGGTGGTTACAAATCAGTAACCAGTGACACTTAGAATTTTTTCGAGGCAGTACAAATCAGTAACCAACGACACTTAGAATTTTTTTGAGTCAGTACAAATCAGTAACCAGTGACACTTAGAATTTTTTTGATGCAGTACAAATCAGTAACCAACGACACTTAGAATTTTTTCCAGTCAGTACAAATCAGTAACCAAGGACACTTAGAATTTTTTAGGCTCAGTACAAATCAGTAACCAGTGACACTTAGAATTTTTTAGGCTCAGTACAAATCAGTAACCAGTGACACTTAGAATTTTTTTGATGCAGTACAAATCAGTAACCAACGACACTTAGAATTTTTTCCAGTCAGTACAAATCAGTAACCAAGGACACTTAGAATTTTTTAGGCTCAGTACAAATCAGTAACCAGTGACACTTAGAATTTTTTAGGCTCAGTACAAATCAGTAACCAACGACACTTAGAATTTTTTCCAGTCAGTACAAATCAGTAACCAGTGACACTTAGAATTTTTTTGAGGCAGTACAAATCAGTAACCAGTGACACTTAGAATTTTATTCAGTCAGTACAAATCAGTAACCAACGACACTTAGAATTTTTTCCAGTCAGTACAAATCAGTAACCAGTGACACTTAGAATTTTTTCGAGGCAGTACAAATCAGTAACCAACGACACTTAGAATTTTTTAGGCTCAGTACAAATCAGTAACCAGTGACACTTAGAATTTTTTAGAGTCAGTACAAATCAGTAACCAGTGACACTTAGAATTTTTTTGATGCAGTACAAATCAGTAACCAACGACACTTAGAATTTTTTTGATGCAGTACAAATCAGTAACCAAGGACACTTAGAATTTTTTAGAGTCAGTACAAATCAGTAACCAGTGACACTTAGAATTTTTTTGATGCAGTACAAATCAGTAACCAACGACACTTAGAATTTTTTTGATGCAGTACAAATCAGTAACCAACGACACTTAGAATTTTTTCCAGTCAGTACAAATCAGTAACCAAGGACACTTAGAATTTTTTAGGCTCAGTACAAATCAGTAACCAGTGACACTTAGAATTTTTTAGGCTCAGTACAAATCAGTAACCAACGACACTTAGAATTTTTTCCAGTCAGTACAAATCAGTAACCAGTGACACTTAGAATTTTTTTGAGGCAGTACAAATCAGTAACCAGTGACACTTAGAATTTTATTCAGTCAGTACAAATCAGTAACCAACGACACTTAGAATTTTTTCCAGTCAGTACAAATCAGTAACCAGTGACACTTAGAATTTTTTCGAGGCAGTACAAATCAGTAACCAACGACACTTAGAATTTTTTAGGCTCAGTACAAATCAGTAACCAGTGACACTTAGAATTTTTTAGAGTCAGTACAAATCAGTAACCAGTGACACTTAGAATTTTTTTGATGCAGTACAAATCAGTAACCAACGACACTTAGAATTTTTTTGATGCAGTACAAATCAGTAACCAAGGACACTTAGAATTTTTTAGAGTCAGTACAAATCAGTAACCAGTGACACTTAGAATTTGTTTGAGGCAGTACAAATCAGTAACCAGTGACACTTAGAATTTTATTCAGTCAGTACAAATCAGTAACCAACGACACTTAGAATTTTTTCGAGGCAGTACAAATCAGTAACCAACGACACTTAGAATTTTTTCGAGGCAGTACAAATCAGTAACCAACGACACTTAGAATTTTTTAGGCTCAGTACAAATCAGTAACCAGTGACACTTAGAATTTTTTCCAGTCAGTACAAATCAGTAACCAGTGACACTTAGAATTTTTTCGAGGCAGTACAAATCAGTAACCAACGACACTTAGAATTTTTTAGGCTCAGTACAAATCAGTAACCGACGACACTTAGAATTTTTTTGAGTCTGTAGAAGTCAGTAACCAAGTGCATTTTTGAATTGGTTACTGACTTCTCCTTTCGAGTTGCGGCTGTGGTTGGCTTCAATTAGTCGTGGGGGCTTAATTATCGCCCAGGGGAGCATGCCCCGGTAGTGTGGCCGGGGACGGAGTGCCTTTTGAAGGGGGTGTTTCTGAATTTGGATCCTTTTTGAGTAGCATTGTCGGATGGGTGTGATTTTGAAGGGTGTGTTGGCCGGCGGTGGGGCCAGGCTTAGGGTGAGTGTCCCGCCTTCGGGAGCGGACCGGCCCCCGCGTTCAGGGTGAATTTCGTGCATTTCCAACGTCGGCAAGTGGTCCAGACTGTGATGGGAGCGAACTTGACTGCTCATACCGACTTTGAGTGCTCGAGGCCGGCTAGCCCGGCCGGATTTGACCCGGTGGTTACAAATCAGTAACCGACGACACTTAGAATTTTTTAGAGTCAGTACAAATCAGTAACCAGTGACACTTAGAATTTTTTAGGCTCAGTACAAATCAGTAACCAGTGACACTTAGAATTTTTAGGGTTCAAACTGTGATGGGAGCGAACTTGACTGCTCATACCGACTTTGAGTGCTCGAGGCCGGCTAGCCCGGCCGGATTTGACCCGGTGGTTACAAATCAGTAACCAACGACACTTAGAATTTTTTTGAGGCAGTACAAATCAGTAACCAGTGACACTTAGAATTTTTTAGGCTCAGTACAAATCAGTAACCAGTGACACTTAGACTTTTTTTAGGGTCCAAACTGTGATGGGAGCGAACTTGACTGCTCATACCGACTTTGAGTGCTCGGGGCCGGCTAGCCCGGCCGGATTTGACCCGGTGGTTACAAATCAGTAACCGACGACACTTAGAATTTTTTTGAGGCAGTACAAATCAGTAACCAGTGACACTTAGAATTTTTTAGGCTCAGTACAAATCAGTAACCAGTGACACTTAGAATTTTTTCCAGTCAGTACAAATCAGTAACCAAGAACACTTAGAATTTTTTTGAGGCAGTACAAATCAGTAACCAACGACACTTAGAATTTTTTTGAGTCAGTACAAATCAGTAACCAGTGACACTTAGAATTTTTTTGATGCAGTACAAATCAGTAACCAACGACACTTAGAATTTTTTTGATGCAGTACAAATCAGTAACCAAGGACACTTAGAATTTTTTAGAGTCAGTACAAATCAGTAACCAGTGACACTCAGAATTTTTTTGATGCAGTACAAATCAGTAACCAACGACACTTAGAATTTTTTCCAGTCAGTACAAATCAGTAACCAGTGACACTTAGAATTTTTTTGAGTCAGTACAAATCAGTAACCAGTGACACTTAGATTTTTTAGGGTCCAAACTGTGATGGGAGCGAACTTGACTGCTCATACCGACTTTGAGTGCTCGGGGCCGGCTAGCCCGGCCGGATTTGACCCGGTGGTTACAAATCAGTAACCAGTGACACTTAGAATTTTTTTAGGGTCCAAACTGTGATGGGAGCGAACTTGACTGCTCATACCGACTTTGAGTGCTCGGGGCCGGCTAGCCCGGCCGGATTTGACCCGGTGGTTACAAATCAGTAACCAGTGACACTTAGAATTTTTTCCAGTCAGTACAAATCAGTAACCAAGGACACTTAGAATTTTTTAGGCTCAGTACAAATCAGTAACCAGTGACACTTAGACTTTTTTTAGGGTCCAAACTGTGATGGGAGCGAACTTGACTGCTCATACCGACTTTGAGTGCTCGGGGCCGGCTAGCCCGGCCGGATTTGACCCGGTGGTTACAAATCAGTAACCGACGACACTTGGAATTTTTTTGAGGCAGTACAAATCAGTAACCAGTGACACTTAGAATTTTTTAGGCTCAGTACAAATCAGTAACCAGTGACACTTAGAATTTTTTCCAGTCAGTACAAATCAGTAACCAAGAACACTTAGAATTTTTTTGAGGCAGTACAAATCAGTAACCAACGACACTTAGAATTTTTTTGATGCAGTACAAATCAGTAACCAGTGACACTTAGAATTTTTTTGATGCAGTACAAATCAGTAACCAACGACACTTAGAATTTTTTTGATGCAGTACAAATCAGTAACCAAGGACACTTAGAATTTTTTAGAGTCAGTACAAATCAGTAACCAGTGACACTTAGAATTTTTTTGATGCAGTACAAATCAGTAACCAACGACACTTAGAATTTTTTCCAGTCAGTACAAATCAGTAACCAGTGACACTTAGAATTTTTTTGATGCAGTACAAATCAGTAACCAACGACACTTAGAATTTTTTTGATGCAGTACAAATCAGTAACCAAGGACACTTAGAATTTTTTAGAGTCAGTACAAATCAGTAACCAGTGACACTCAGAATTTTTTTGATGCAGTACAAATCAGTAACCAACGACACTTAGAATTTTTTCCAGTCAGTACAAATCAGTAACCAGTGACACTTAGAATTTTTTTGATGCAGTACAAATCAGTAACCAAGAACACTTAGAATTTTTTTGAGGCAGTACAAATCAGTAACCAACGACACTTAGAATTTTTTTGAGTCAGTACAAATCAGTAACCAGTGACACTTAGAATTTTTTTGATGCAGTACAAATCAGTAACCAACGACACTTAGAATTTTTTTGATGCAGTACAAATCAGTAACCAAGGACACTTAGAATTTTTTAGAGTCAGTACAAATCAGTAACCAGTGACACTCAGAATTTTTTTGATGCAGTACAAATCAGTAACCAACGACACTTAGAATTTTTTCCAGTCAGTACAAATCAGTAACCAGTGACACTTAGAATTTTTTTGAGTCAGTACAAATCAGTAACCAGTGACACTTAGATTTTTTAGGGTCCAAACTGTGATGGGCGCGAACTTGACTGCTCATACCGACTTTGAGTGCTCGAGGCCGGCTAGCCCAGCCGGATTTGACCCGGTGGTTACAAATCAGTAACCAGTGACACTTAGAATTTTTTCGAGGCAGTACAAATCAGTAACCAGTGACACTTAGAATTTTTTAGGCTCAGTACAAATCAGTAACCGACGACACTTAGAATTTTTTTGAGTCTGTAGAAGTCAGTAACCAAGTGCATTTTTGAATTGGTTACTGACTTCTCCTTTCGAGTTGCGGCTGTGGTTGGCTTCAATTAGTCGTGGGGGCTTAATTATCGCCCAGGGGAGCATGCCCCGGTAGTGTGGCCGGGGACGGAGTGCCTTTTGAAGGGGGTGTTTCTGAATTTGGATCCTTTTTGAGTAGCATTGTCGGATGGGTGTGATTTTGAAGGGTGTGTTGGCCGGCGGTGGGGCCAGGCTTAGGGTGAGTGTCCCGCCTTCGGGAGCGGACCGGCCCCCGCGTTCAGGGTGAATTTCGTGCATTTCCAACGTCGGCAAGTGGTCCAGACTGTGATGGGACCGAACTTGACTGCTCATACCGACTTTGAGCGCTCGGGGGCGGCTAGCCCAGCCGGATTTGACCCGGTGGTTCAGCCGAAGGTCTCGACTTTGAGAGCGGACCGGCCCCCGCGTTCGGGCCGATTTTCGTGCATTTCCCAAGTCGGCAAGTGGTCCAAACTGTGATGGGCGCGAACTTGACTGCTCATACCGACTTTGAGTGCTCGAGGCCGGCTAGCCCGGCCGGATTTGACCCGGTGGTTCAGCCGAAGGTCTCGACTTTGAGAGCGGACCGGCCCCCGCGTTGGGGCCGATTTTCGTGCATTTCCCAAGTCGGCAAGTGGTCCAAACTGTGATGGGAGCGAACCTGACTGCTCATACCGACTTTGAGTGCTCGGGGCCGGCTAGCCCGGCCGGATTTGACCCGGTGGTTACAAATCAGTAACCAACGACACTTAGAATTTTTTAGAGTCAGTACAAATCAGTAACCAGTGACACTTAGAATTTTTTAGGCTCAGTACAAATCAGTAACCAGTGACACTTAGAATTTTTAGGGTTCAAACTGTGATGGGAGCGAACTTGACTGCTCATACCGACTTTGAGTGCTCGAGGCCGGCTAGCCCGGCCGGATTTGACCCGGTGGTTACAAATCAGTAACCAACGACACTTAGAATTTTTTGAGGCAGTACAAATCAGTAACCAGTGACACTTAGAATTTTTTAGGCTCAGTACAAATCAGTAACCAGTGACACTTAGACTTTTTTTAGGGTCCAAACTGTGATGGGAGCGAACTTGACTGCTCATACCGACTTTGAGTGCTCGGGGCCGGCTAGCCCGGCCGGATTTGACCCGGTGGTTACAAATCAGTAACCGACGACACTTAGAATTTTTTTGAGGCAGTACAAATCAGTAACCAGTGACACTTAGAATTTTTTAGGCTCAGTACAAATCAGTAACCAGTGACACTTAGAATTTTTTCCAGTCAGTACAAATCAGTAACCAAGAACACTTAGAATTTTTTTGAGGCAGTACAAATCAGTAACCAACGACACTTAGAATTTTTTTGAGTCAGTACAAATCAGTAACCAGTGACACTTAGAATTTTTTTGATGCAGTACAAATCAGTAACCAACGACACTTAGAATTTTTTTGATGCAGTACAAATCAGTAACCAAGGACACTTAGAATTTTTTAGAGTCAGTACAAATCAGTAACCAGTGACACTCAGAATTTTTTTGATGCAGTACAAATCAGTAACCAACGACACTTAGAATTTTTTCCAGTCAGTACAAATCAGTAACCAGTGACACTTAGAATTTTTTTGAGTCAGTACAAATCAGTAACCAGTGACACTTAGATTTTTTAGGGTCCAAACTGTGATGGGCGCGAACTTGACTGCTCATACCGACTTTGAGTGCTCGAGGCCGGCTAGCCCAGCCGGATTTGACCCGGTGGTTACAAATCAGTAACCAGTGACACTTAGAATTTTTTCGAGGCAGTACAAATCAGTAACCAGTGACACTTAGAATTTTTTAGGCTCAGTACAAATCAGTAACCGACGACACTTAGAATTTTTTTGAGTCTGTAGAAGTCAGTAACCAAGTGCATTTTTGAATTGGTTACTGACTTCTCCTTTCGAGTTGCGGCTGTGGTTGGCTTCAATTAGTCGTGGGGGCTTAATTATCGCCCAGGGGAGCATGCCCCGGTAGTGTGGCCGGGGACGGAGTGCCTTTTGAAGGGGGTGTTTCTGAATTTGGATCCTTTTTGAGTAGCATTGTCGGATGGGTGTGATTTTGAAGGGTGTGTTGGCCGGCGGTGGGGCCAGGCTTAGGGTGAGTGTCCCGCCTTCGGGAGCGGACCGGCCCCCGCGTTCAGGGTGAATTTCGTGCATTTCCAACGTCGGCAAGTGGTCCAGACTGTGATGGGACCGAACTTGACTGCTCATACCGACTTTGAGCGCTCGGGGGCGGCTAGCCCAGCCGGATTTGACCCGGTGGTTCAGCCGAAGGTCTCGACTTTGAGAGCGGACCGGCCCCCGCGTTCGGGCCGATTTTCGTGCATTTCCCAAGTCGGCAAGTGGTCCAAACTGTGATGGGAGCGAACTTGACTGCTCATACCGACTTTGAGTGCTCGAGGCCGGCTAGCCCGGCCGGATTTGACCCGGTGGTTCAGCCGAAGGTCTCGACTTTGAGAGCGGACCGGCCCCCGCGTTGGGGCCGATTTTCGTGCATTTCCCAAGTCGGCAAGTGGTCCAAACTGTGATGGGAGCGAACCTGACTGCTCATACCGACTTTGAGTGCTCGGGGCCGGCTAGCCCGGCCGGATTTGACCCGGTGGTTACAAATCAGTAACCAACGACACTTAGAATTTTTTAGAGTCAGTACAAATCAGTAACCAGTGACACTTAGAATTTTTTAGGCTCAGTACAAATCAGTAACCAGTGACACTTAGATTTTTTAGGGTTCAAACTGTGATGGGAGCGAACTTGACTGCTCATACCGACTTTGAGTGCTCGAGGCCGGCTAGCCCGGCCGGATTTGACCCGGTGGTTACAAATCAGTAACCAACGACACTTAGAATTTTTTTGAGGCAGTACAAATCAGTAACCAGTGACACTTAGAATTTTTTAGGCTCAGTACAAATCAGTAACCAGTGACACTTAGACTTTTTTTAGGGTCCAAACTGTGATGGGAGCGAACTTGACTGCTCATACCGACTTTGAGTGCTCGGGGCCGGCTAGCCCGGCCGGATTTGACCCGGTGGTTACAAATCAGTAACCGACGACACTTAGAATTTTTTTGAGGCAGTACAAATCAGTAACCAGTGACACTTAGAATTTTTTAGGCTCAGTACAAATCAGTAACCAGTGACACTTAGAATTTTTTCCAGTCAGTACAAATCAGTAACCAAGAACACTTAGAATTTTTTTGAGGCAGTACAAATCAGTAACCAACGACACTTAGAATTTTTTTGAGTCAGTACAAATCAGTAACCAGTGACACTTAGAATTTTTTTGATGCAGTACAAATCAGTAACCAACGACACTTAGAATTTTTTTGATGCAGTACAAATCAGTAACCAAGGACACTTAGAATTTTTTAGAGTCAGTACAAATCAGTAACCAGTGACACTCAGAATTTTTTTGATGCAGTACAAATCAGTAACCAACGACACTTAGAATTTTTTCCAGTCAGTACAAATCAGTAACCAGTGACACTTAGAATTTTTTTGAGTCAGTACAAATCAGTAACCAGTGACACTTAGATTTTTTAGGGTCCAAACTGTGATGGGCGCGAACTTGACTGCTCATACCGACTTTGAGTGCTCGGGGCCGGCTAGCCCAGCCGGATTTGACCCGGTGGTTACAAATCAGTAACCAGTGACACTTAGAATTTTTTCGAGGCAGTACAAATCAGTAACCAGTGACACTTAGAATTTTTTAGGCTCAGTACAAATCAGTAACCGACGACACTTAGAATTTTTTTGAGTCTGTAGAAGTCAGTAACCAAGTGCATTTTTGAATTGGTTACTGACTTCTCCTTTCGAGTTGCGGCTGTGGTTGGCTTCAATTAGTCGTGGGGGCTTAATTATCGCCCAGGGGAGCATGCCCCGGTAGTGTGGCCGGGGACGGAGTGCCTTTTGAAGGGGGTGTTTCTGAATTTGGATCCTTTTTGAGTAGCATTGTCGGATGGGTGTGATTTTGAAGGGTGTGTTGGCCGGCGGTGGGGCCAGGCTTAGGGTGAGTGTCCCGCCTTCGGGAGCGGACCGGCCCCCGCGTTCAGGGTGAATTTCGTGCATTTCCAACGTCGGCAAGTGGTCCAGACTGTGATGGGACCGAACTTGACTGCTCATACCGACTTTGAGCGCTCGGGGGCGGCTAGCCCAGCCGGATTTGACCCGGTGGTTCAGCCGAAGGTCTCGACTTTGAGAGCGGACCGGCCCCCGCGTTCGGGCCGATTTTCGTGCATTTCCCAAGTCGGCAAGTGGTCCAAACTGTGATGGGAGCGAACTTGACTGCTCATACCGACTTTGAGTGCTCGAGGCCGGCTAGCCCGGCCGGATTTGACCCGGTGGTTCAGCCGAAGGTCTCGACTTTGAGAGCGGACCGGCCCCCGCGTTGGGGCCGATTTTCGTGCATTTCCCAAGTCGGCAAGTGGTCCAAACTGTGATGGGAGCGAACCTGACTGCTCATACCGACTTTGAGTGCTCGGGGCCGGCTAGCCCGGCCGGATTTGACCCGGTGGTTACAAATCAGTAACCAACGACACTTAGAATTTTTTAGAGTCAGTACAAATCAGTAACCAACGACACTTAGAATTTTTTAGGCTCAGTACAAATCAGTAACCAGTGACACTTAGATTTTTTAGGGTTCAAACTGTGATGGGAGCGAACTTGACTGCTCATACCGACTTTGAGTGCTCGAGGCCGGCTAGCCCGGCCGGATTTGACCCGGTGGTTACAAATCAGTAACCAACGACACTTAGAATTTTTTTGAGGCAGTACAAATCAGTAACCAGTGACACTTAGAATTTTTTAGGCTCAGTACAAATCAGTAACCAGTGACACTTAGACTTTTTTTAGGGTCCAAACTGTGATGGGAGCGAACTTGACTGCTCATACCGACTTTGAGTGCTCGGGGCCGGCTAGCCCGGCCGGATTTGACCCGGTGGTTACAAATCAGTAACCGACGACACTTAGAATTTTTTTGAGGCAGTACAAATCAGTAACCAGTGACACTTAGAATTTTTTAGGCTCAGTACAAATCAGTAACCAGTGACACTTAGAATTTTTTCCAGTCAGTACAAATCAGTAACCAAGAACACTTAGAATTTTTTTGAGGCAGTACAAATCAGTAACCAACGACACTTAGAATTTTTTTGAGTCAGTACAAATCAGTAACCAGTGACACTTAGAATTTTTTTGATGCAGTACAAATCAGTAACCAACGACACTTAGAATTTTTTTGATGCAGTACAAATCAGTAACCAAGGACACTTAGAATTTTTTAGAGTCAGTACAAATCAGTAACCAGTGACACTCAGAATTTTTTTGATGCAGTACAAATCAGTAACCAACGACACTTAGAATTTTTTCCAGTCAGTACAAATCAGTAACCAGTGACACTTAGAATTTTTTTGAGTCAGTACAAATCAGTAACCAGTGACACTTAGATTTTTTAGGGTCCAAACTGTGATGGGCGCGAACTTGACTGCTCATACCGACTTTGAGTGCTCGAGGCCGGCTAGCCCAGCCGGATTTGACCCGGTGGTTACAAATCAGTAACCAGTGACACTTAGAATTTTTTCGAGGCAGTACAAATCAGTAACCAGTGACACTTAGAATTTTTTAGGCTCAGTACAAATCAGTAACCGACGACACTTAGAATTTTTTTGAGTCTGTAGAAGTCAGTAACCAAGTGCATTTTTGAATTGGTTACTGACTTCTCCTTTCGAGTTGCGGCTGTGGTTGGCTTCAATTAGTCGTGGGGGCTTAATTATCGCCCAGGGGAGCATGCCCCGGTAGTGTGGCCGGGGACGGAGTGCCTTTTGAAGGGGGTGTTTCTGAATTTGGATCCTTTTTGAGTAGCATTGTCGGATGGGTGTGATTTTGAAGGGTGTGTTGGCCGGCGGTGGGGCCAGGCTTAGGGTGAGTGTCCCGCCTTCGGGAGCGGACCGGCCCCCGCGTTCAGGGTGAATTTCGTGCATTTCCAACGTCGGCAAGTGGTCCAGACTGTGATGGGACCGAACTTGACTGCTCATACCGACTTTGAGCGCTCGGGGGCGGCTAGCCCAGCCGGATTTGACCCGGTGGTTCAGCCGAAGGTCTCGACTTTGAGAGCGGACCGGCCCCCGCGTTCGGGCCGATTTTCGTGCATTTCCCAAGTCGGCAAGTGGTCCAAACTGTGATGGGAGCGAACTTGACTGCTCATACCGACTTTGAGTGCTCGAGGCCGGCTAGCCCGGCCGGATTTGACCCGGTGGTTCAGCCGAAGGTCTCGACTTTGAGAGCGGACCGGCCCCCGCGTTGGGGCCGATTTTCGTGCATTTCCCAAGTCGGCAAGTGGTCCAAACTGTGATGGGAGCGAACCTGACTGCTCATACCGACTTTGAGTGCTCGGGGCCGGCTAGCCCGGCCGGATTTGACCCGGTGGTTACAAATCAGTAACCAACGACACTTAGAATTTTTTAGAGTCAGTACAAATCAGTAACCAGTGACACTTAGAATTTTTTAGGCTCAGTACAAATCAGTAACCAGTGACACTTAGAATTTTTAGGGTTCAAACTGTGATGGGAGCGAACTTGACTGCTCATACCGACTTTGAGTGCTCGAGGCCGGCTAGCCCGGCCGGATTTGACCCGGTGGTTACAAATCAGTAACCAACGACA
The DNA here is from genome assembly GCF_037043375.1 of Chiloscyllium plagiosum. NCBI lineage: Eukaryota > Metazoa > Chordata > Chondrichthyes > Orectolobiformes > Hemiscylliidae > Chiloscyllium > Chiloscyllium plagiosum. The sequence continues at coordinate 115,295 of NW_028270288.1, read as the reverse complement.
CTTAGAATTTTTTTGAGGCAGTACAAATCAGTAACCAGTGACACTTAGAATTTTTTAGGCTCAGTACAAATCAGTAACCAGTGACACTTAGACTTTTTTTAGGGTCCAAACTGTGATGGGAGCGAACTTGACTGCTCATACCGACTTTGAGTGCTCGGGGCCGGCTAGCCCGGCCGGATTTGACCCGGTGGTTACAAATCAGTAACCGACGACACTTAGAATTTTTTTGAGGCAGTACAAATCAGTAACCAGTGACACTTAGAATTTTTTAGGCTCAGTACAAATCAGTAACCAGTGACACTTAGAATTTTTTCCAGTCAGTACAAATCAGTAACCAAGAACACTTAGAATTTTTTTGAGGCAGTACAAATCAGTAACCAACGACACTTAGAATTTTTTTGAGTCAGTACAAATCAGTAACCAGTGACACTTAGAATTTTTTTGATGCAGTACAAATCAGTAACCAACGACACTTAGAATTTTTTTGATGCAGTACAAATCAGTAACCAAGGACACTTAGAATTTTTTAGAGTCAGTACAAATCAGTAACCAGTGACACTCAGAATTTTTTTGATGCAGTACAAATCAGTAACCAACGACACTTAGAATTTTTTCCAGTCAGTACAAATCAGTAACCAGTGACACTTAGAATTTTTTTGAGTCAGTACAAATCAGTAACCAGTGACACTTAGATTTTTTAGGGTCCAAACTGTGATGGGCGCGAACTTGACTGCTCATACCGACTTTGAGTGCTCGAGGCCGGCTAGCCCGGCCGGATTTGACCCGGTGGTTACAAATCAGTAACCAGTGACACTTAGAATTTTTTCGAGGCAGTACAAATCAGTAACCAACGACACTTAGAATTTTTTAGGCTCAGTACAAATCAGTAACCGACGACACTTAGAATTTTTTTGAGTCTGTAGAAGTCAGTAACCAAGTGCATTTTTGAATTGGTTACTGACTTCTCCTTTCGAGTTGCGGCTGTGGTTGGCTTCAATTAGTCGTGGGGGCTTAATTATCGCCCAGGGGAGCATGCCCCGGTAGTGTGGCCGGGGACGGAGTGCCTTTTGAAGGGGGTGTTTCTGAATTTGGATCCTTTTTGAGTAGCATTGTCGGATGGGTGTGATTTTGAAGGGTGTGTTGGCCGGCGGTGGGGCCAGGCTTAGGGTGAGTGTCCCGCCTTCGGGAGCGGACCGGCCCCCGCGTTCAGGGTGAATTTCGTGCATTTCCAACGTCGGCAAGTGGTCCAGACTGTGATGGGACCGAACTTGACTGCTCATACCGACTTTGAGCGCTCGGGGGCGGCTAGCCCAGCCGGATTTGACCCGGTGGTTCAGCCGAAGGTCTCGACTTTGAGAGCGGACCGGCCCCCGCGTTCGGGCCGATTTTCGTGCATTTCCCAAGTCGGCAAGTGGTCCAAACTGTGATGGGAGCGAACTTGACTGCTCATACCGACTTTGAGTGCTCGAGGCCGGCTAGCCCGGCCGGATTTGACCCGGTGGTTCAGCCGAAGGTCTCGACTTTGAGAGCGGACCGGCCCCCGCGTTGGGGCCGATTTTCGTGCATTTCCCAAGTCGGCAAGTGGTCCAAACTGTGATGGGAGCGAACCTGACTGCTCATACCGACTTTGAGTGCTCGGGGCCGGCTAGCCCGGCCGGATTTGACCCGGTGGTTACAAATCAGTAACCGACGACACTTAGAATTTTTTAGAGTCAGTACAAATCAGTAACCAGTGACACTTAGAATTTTTTAGGCTCAGTACAAATCAGTAACCAGTGACACTTAGAATTTTTAGGGTTCAAACTGTGATGGGAGCGAACTTGACTGCTCATACCGACTTTGAGTGCTCGAGGCCGGCTAGCCCGGCCGGATTTGACCCGGTGGTTACAAATCAGTAACCAACGACACTTAGAATTTTTTTGAGGCAGTACAAATCAGTAACCAGTGACACTTAGACTTTTTTTAGGGTCCAAACTGTGATGGGAGCGAACTTGACTGCTCATACCGACTTTGAGTGCTCGGGGCCGGCTAGCCCGGCCGGATTTGACCCGGTGGTTACAAATCAGTAACCGACGACACTTAGAATTTTTTTGAGGCAGTACAAATCAGTAACCAGTGACACTTAGAATTTTTTAGGCTCAGTACAAATCAGTAACCAGTGACACTTAGAATTTTTTCCAGTCAGTACAAATCAGTAACCAAGAACACTTAGAATTTTTTTGAGGCAGTACAAATCAGTAACCAACGACACTTAGAATTTTTTTGAGTCAGTACAAATCAGTAACCAGTGACACTTAGAATTTTTTTGATGCAGTACAAATCAGTAACCAACGACACTTAGAATTTTTTTGATGCAGTACAAATCAGTAACCAAGGACACTTAGAATTTTTTAGAGTCAGTACAAATCAGTAACCAGTGACACTCAGAATTTTTTTGATGCAGTACAAATCAGTAACCAACGACACTTAGAATTTTTTCCAGTCAGTACAAATCAGTAACCAGTGACACTTAGAATTTTTTTGAGTCAGTACAAATCAGTAACCAGTGACACTTAGATTTTTTAGGGTCCAAACTGTGATGGGCGCGAACTTGACTGCTCATACCGACTTTGAGTGCTCGAGGCCGGCTAGCCCAGCCGGATTTGACCCGGTGGTTACAAATCAGTAACCAGTGACACTTAGAATTTTTTCGAGGCAGTACAAATCAGTAACCAACGACACTTAGAATTTTTTAGGCTCAGTACAAATCAGTAACCGACGACACTTAGAATTTTTTTGAGTCTGTAGAAGTCAGTAACCAAGTGCATTTTTGAATTGGTTACTGACTTCTCCTTTCGAGTTGCGGCTGTGGTTGGCTTCAATTAGTCGTGGGGGCTTAATTATCGCCCAGGGGAGCATGCCCCGGTAGTGTGGCCGGGGACGGAGTGCCTTTTGAAGGGGGTGTTTCTGAATTTGGATCCTTTTTGAGTAGCATTGTCGGATGGGTGTGATTTTGAAGGGTGTGTTGGCCGGCGGTGGGGCCAGGCTTAGGGTGAGTGTCCCGCCTTCGGGAGCGGACCGGCCCCCGCGTTCAGGGTGAATTTCGTGCATTTCCAACGTCGGCAAGTGGTCCAGACTGTGATGGGACCGAACTTGACTGCTCATACCGACTTTGAGCGCTCGGGGGCGGCTAGCCCAGCCGGATTTGACCCGGTGGTTCAGCCGAAGGTCTCGACTTTGAGAGCGGACCGGCCCCCGCGTTCGGGCCGATTTTCGTGCATTTCCCAAGTCGGCAAGTGGTCCAAACTGTGATGGGAGCGAACTTGACTGCTCATACCGACTTTGAGTGCTCGAGGCCGGCTAGCCCGGCCGGATTTGACCCGGTGGTTCAGCCGAAGGTCTCGACTTTGAGAGCGGACCGGCCCCCGCGTTGGGGCCGATTTTCGTGCATTTCCCAAGTCGGCAAGTGGTCCAAACTGTGATGGGAGCGAACCTGACTGCTCATACCGACTTTGAGTGCTCGGGGCCGGCTAGCCCGGCCGGATTTGACCCGGTGGTTACAAATCAGTAACCAACGACACTTAGAATTTTTTAGAGTCAGTACAAATCAGTAACCAGTGACACTTAGAATTTTTTAGGCTCAGTACAAATCAGTAACCAGTGACACTTAGATTTTTTAGGGTTCAAACTGTGATGGGAGCGAACTTGACTGCTCATACCGACTTTGAGTGCTCGAGGCCGGCTAGCCCGGCCGGATTTGACCCGGTGGTTACAAATCAGTAACCAACGACACTTAGAATTTTTTTGAGGCAGTACAAATCAGTAACCAGTGACACTTAGAATTTTTTAGGCTCAGTACAAATCAGTAACCAGTGACACTTAGACTTTTTTTAGGGTCCAAACTGTGATGGGAGCGAACTTGACTGCTCATACCGACTTTGAGTGCTCGGGGCCGGCTAGCCCGGCCGGATTTGACCCGGTGGTTACAAATCAGTAACCGACGACACTTAGAATTTTTTTGAGGCAGTACAAATCAGTAACCAGTGACACTTAGAATTTTTTAGGCTCAGTACAAATCAGTAACCAGTGACACTTAGAATTTTTTCCAGTCAGTACAAATCAGTAACCAAGAACACTTAGAATTTTTTTGAGGCAGTACAAATCAGTAACCAACGACACTTAGAATTTTTTTGAGTCAGTACAAATCAGTAACCAGTGACACTTAGAATTTTTTTGATGCAGTACAAATCAGTAACCAACGACACTTAGAATTTTTTTGATGCAGTACAAATCAGTAACCAAGGACACTTAGAATTTTTTAGAGTCAGTACAAATCAGTAACCAGTGACACTCAGAATTTTTTTGATGCAGTACAAATCAGTAACCAACGACACTTAGAATTTTTTCCAGTCAGTACAAATCAGTAACCAGTGACACTTAGAATTTTTTTGAGTCAGTACAAATCAGTAACCAGTGACACTTAGATTTTTTAGGGTCCAAACTGTGATGGGCGCGAACTTGACTGCTCATACCGACTTTGAGTGCTCGAGGCCGGCTAGCCCAGCCGGATTTGACCCGGTGGTTACAAATCAGTAACCAGTGACACTTAGAATTTTTTCGAGGCAGTACAAATCAGTAACCAGTGACACTTAGAATTTTTTAGGCTCAGTACAAATCAGTAACCGACGACACTTAGAATTTTTTTGAGTCTGTAGAAGTCAGTAACCAAGTGCATTTTTGAATTGGTTACTGACTTCTCCTTTCGAGTTGCGGCTGTGGTTGGCTTCAATTAGTCGTGGGGGCTTAATTATCGCCCAGGGGAGCATGCCCCGGTAGTGTGGCCGGGGACGGAGTGCCTTTTGAAGGGGGTGTTTCTGAATTTGGATCCTTTTTGAGTAGCATTGTCGGATGGGTGTGATTTTGAAGGGTGTGTTGGCCGGCGGTGGGGCCAGGCTTAGGGTGAGTGTCCCGCCTTCGGGAGCGGACCGGCCCCCGCGTTCAGGGTGAATTTCGTGCATTTCCAACGTCGGCAAGTGGTCCAGACTGTGATGGGACCGAACTTGACTGCTCATACCGACTTTGAGCGCTCGGGGGCGGCTAGCCCAGCCGGATTTGACCCGGTGGTTCAGCCGAAGGTCTCGACTTTGAGAGCGGACCGGCCCCCGCGTTCGGGCCGATTTTCGTGCATTTCCCAAGTCGGCAAGTGGTCCAAACTGTGATGGGAGCGAACTTGACTGCTCATACCGACTTTGAGTGCTCGAGGCCGGCTAGCCCGGCCGGATTTGACCCGGTGGTTCAGCCGAAGGTCTCGACTTTGAGAGCGGACCGGCCCCCGCGTTGGGGCCGATTTTCGTGCATTTCCCAAGTCGGCAAGTGGTCCAAACTGTGATGGGAGCGAACCTGACTGCTCATACCGACTTTGAGTGCTCGGGGCCGGCTAGCCCGGCCGGATTTGACCCGGTGGTTACAAATCAGTAACCAACGACACTTAGAATTTTTTAGAGTCAGTACAAATCAGTAACCAACGACACTTAGAATTTTTTAGGCTCAGTACAAATCAGTAACCAGTGACACTTAGAATTTTTAGGGTTCAAACTGTGATGGGAGCGAACTTGACTGCTCATACCGACTTTGAGTGCTCGAGGCCGGCTAGCCCGGCCGGATTTGACCCGGTGGTTACAAATCAGTAACCAACGACACTTAGAATTTTTTTGAGGCAGTACAAATCAGTAACCAGTGACACTTAGAATTTTTTAGGCTCAGTACAAATCAGTAACCAGTGACACTTAGACTTTTTTTAGGGTCCAAACTGTGATGGGAGCGAACTTGACTGCTCATACCGACTTTGAGTGCTCGGGGCCGGCTAGCCCGGCCGGATTTGACCCGGTGGTTACAAATCAGTAACCGACGACACTTAGAATTTTTTTGAGGCAGTACAAATCAGTAACCAGTGACACTTAGAATTTTTTAGGCTCAGTACAAATCAGTAACCAGTGACACTTAGAATTTTTTCCAGTCAGTACAAATCAGTAACCAAGAACACTTAGAATTTTTTTGAGGCAGTACAAATCAGTAACCAACGACACTTAGAATTTTTTTGAGTCAGTACAAATCAGTAACCAGTGACACTTAGAATTTTTTTGATGCAGTACAAATCAGTAACCAACGACACTTAGAATTTTTTTGATGCAGTACAAATCAGTAACCAAGGACACTTAGAATTTTTTAGAGTCAGTACAAATCAGTAACCAGTGACACTCAGAATTTTTTTGATGCAGTACAAATCAGTAACCAACGACACTTAGAATTTTTTCCAGTCAGTACAAATCAGTAACCAGTGACACTTAGAATTTTTTTGAGTCAGTACAAATCAGTAACCAGTGACACTTAGATTTTTTAGGGTCCAAACTGTGATGGGAGCGAACTTGACTGCTCATACCGACTTTGAGTGCTCGGGGCCGGCTAGCCCGGCCGGATTTGACCCGGTGGTTACAAATCAGTAACCAGTGACACTTAGAATTTTTTCCAGTCAGTACAAATCAGTAACCAAGGACACTTAGAATTTTTTAGGCTCAGTACAAATCAGTAACCAGTGACACTTAGATTTTTTAGGGTTCAATCTGTGATGGGAGCGAACTTGACTGCTCATACCGACTTTGAGTGCTCGAGGCCGGCTAGCCCGGCCGGATTTGACCCGGTGGTTACAAATCAGTAACCAACGACACTTAGAATTTTTTAGAGTCAGTACAAATCAGTAACCAACGACACTTAGAATTTTTTAGGCTCAGTACAAATCAGTAACCAGTGACACTTAGAATTTTTAGGGTTCAAACTGTGATGGGAGCGAACTTGACTGCTCATACCGACTTTGAGTGCTCGAGGCCGGCTAGCCCGGCCGGATTTGACCCGGTGGTTACAAATCAGTAACCAACGACACTTAGAATTTTATTCAGTCAGTACAAATCAGTCACCAGTGACACTTAGAATTTTTTAGGGTCCAGACTGTGATGGGAGCGAACTTGACTGCTCATACCGACTTTGAGTGCTCGAGGCCGGCTAGCCCGGCCGGATTTGACCCGGTGGTTACAAATCAGTAACCAACGACACTTAGAATTTTTTAGAGTCAGTACAAATCAGTAACCAACGACACTTAGAATTTTTTAGGCTCAGTACAAATCAGTAACCAGTGACACTTAGAATTTTTAGGGTTCAAACTGTGATGGGAGCGAACTTGACTGCTCATACCGACTTTGAGTGCTCGAGGCCGGCTAGCCCGGCCGGATTTGACCCGGTGGTTACAAATCAGTAACCAACGACACTTAGAATTTTATTCAGTCAGTACAAATCAGTCACCAGTGACACTTAGAATTTTTTAGGGTCCAGACTGTGATGGGAGCGAACTTGACTGCTCATACCGACTTTGAGTGCTCGAGGCCGGCTAGCCCGGCCGGATTTGACCCGGTGGTTACAAATCAGTAACCAACGACACTTAGAATTTTTTCGAGTCAGTACAAATCAGTAACCAGTGACACTTAGATTTTTTAGGGTCCAAACTGTGATGGGAGCGAACTTGACTGCTCATACCGACTTTGAGTGCTCGAGGCCGGCTAGCCCGGCCGGATTTGACCCGGTGGTTCTGCCGAAGGTCTCGCCTTCGAGAGCGGACCCTGCCACCGTGTTCAGGCCGAGTTTCATGCATTTCCAACGTTGGGAAATCAGTAACCAGAAAAACTTAGAAAAAATGCCCAAAAAGAAGAAATCAGTAACCAGAAAAACTTAGAAAAATGCCCGAAAATGAGAAATGAGTAACCAGAAAAACTTAGAAAAATGCCCAAAAAGAAGAAATGAGTAACCAGAAAAACTTAGAAAAATGCCCAAAAAGAAGAAATGAGTAACCAGAAAAACTTAGAAAAATGCCCAAAAAGAAGAAATCAGTAACTAGAAAAACTTAGAAAAATGCCCGAAAATGAGAAATGAGTAACCAGAAAAACTTAGAAAAATGCCCAAAAAGAAGAAATCAGTAACTAGAAAAACTTAGAAAAATGCCCAAAAATAAGAAATGAGTAACCAGAAAAACTTAGAAAAATGCCCAAAAAGAAGAAATCAGTAACTAGAAAAACTTAGAAAAATGCCCGAAAATGAGAAATGAGTAACCAGAAAAACTTAGAAAAATGCCCAAAAAGAAGAAATGAGCAACCAGAAAAACTTAGAAAAATGCCCAAAAAGAAGAAATGAGTAACCAGAAAAACTTAGAAAAATGCCCAAAAAGAAGAAATCAGTAACTAGAAAAACTTAGAAAAATGCCCAAAAATAAGAAATGAGTAACCAGAAAAACTTAGAAAAATGCCCAAAAAGAAGAAATCAGTAACTAGAAAAACTTAGAAAAATGCCCGAAAATGAGAAATGAGTAACCAGAAAAACTTAGAAAAATGCCCAAAAAGAAGAAATGAGTAACCAGAAAAACTTAGAAAAATGCCCAAAAAGAAGAAATGAGTAACCAGAAAAACTTAGAAAAATGCCCAAAAAGAAGAAATCAGTAACTAGAAAAACTTAGAAAAATGCCCGAAAATGAGAAATGAGTAACCAGAAAAACTTAGAAAAATGCCCAAAAAGAAGAAATGAGTAACTAGAAAAACTTAGAAAAATGCCCAAAAAGAAGAAATCAGTAACTAGAAAAACTTAGAAAAATGCCCGAAAATGAGAAATGAGTAACCAGAAAAACTTAGAAAAATGCCCAAAAATAAGAAATGAGTAACCAGAAAAACTTAGAAAAATGCCCAAAAAGAAGAAATCAGTAACTAGAAAAACTTAGAAAAATGCCCGAAAATGAGAAATGAGTAACCAGAAAAACTTAGAAAAATGCCCAAAAAGAAGAAATGAGTAACCAGAAAAACTTAGAAAAATGCCCAAAAAGAAGAAATGAGTAACCAGAAAAACTTAGAAAAATGCCCAAAAAGAAGAAATCAGTAACTAGAAAAACTTAGAAAAATGCCCGAAAATGAGAAATGAGTAACCAGAAAAACTTAGAAAAATGCCCAAAAAGAAGAAATCAGTAACTAGAAAAACTTAGAAAAATGCCCGAAAATGAGAAATGAGTAACCAGAAAAACTTAGAAAAATGATCAAAAATAATAAATCAGTAACCAGAAAAACTTAGGAAAAAACACTTAGAAAATTTTTCAGCAAAGTGTGAAAAATATTCTAAGTGTCAGCGGAGGAAAGTGCCGAAGCATCGGGAAAGATTCACAAACTCGCGCCGAACATGTGTTCCGAAGTGCCGCAGGAACTGTGTGAATTGAGCCCGGCAAATGGCCAACTGTCATTTTGTGTCTGCAGCCCGAAAACTTTAACTTTGTCTGTCGCGGAAGTCCCGAGCGGGAAAAATCCAAACGGTTTTGCGGGGATCGAGTTCCAGAGCGATGCAGTCAAATTTGAAATTCAGACCCATTCAGTGCCACTTGCATTTGTTACACAGTGAGGTTGGCGGGGTACCCGGAGATTTCTGGGAACACGATTTTTAGAACAAAATGGCGGCGCGGGACCTTTTTGAAAGGCATCCGAAAAACGGTTCCACGGGCATAGCACTCTAATGGCGGGTATGAGTGCATGCTGGAGAGCTCTTGGAAGTCGAATTTTTGACACTTTGTCAATTTTTTGACAGAATTGCCAAACTCTCCCTGTCTGTTCTAAGAGTCGGTCAGAGACCTGTGTGGAGGTCTCTTGACACGATTGGAGGGCGGGCAATCCCCACGTTGACTCCGGCCGTCCCTCCACAGGCGCTCGTGTCCAAAATGAAGGCGAGAGACGCGAGTGGCCTGGTTCCCTTGGGTGCTGCCAGGAAGGATGCGGGCTGACCCTTGCCTGAGCACTCCCTAAAGCCTCTTACGAGTCGAGGGCCGGCCTCGGGCGCCGCACGACCGGCTCTGGGAGTGGGTGGCCGCTATTGTGAATAGGCTGGTCCTTCCCGCTGCCACCCGGCCAAGTGCGACGGCTCTGCCGCCCTGCGGTGCTCGTCACCCAGGTTTGGGGAACTCGGTCAGAGGCTGTGGCGGGGGGTCTCTTGACACGATTGGAGGACGGGCCATCCCCACGTTGACTCCGGCCGTCCCTCCACAGGCGCTCGTGTCCAAAATGAAGGCGAGAGACGCGAGTGGCCTGGTTCCCTTGGGTGCTGCCAGGAAGGGTGCGGGCTGACCCTTGCCTGAGCACTCCGTAAAGCCTCTTACGAGTCGAGGGCCGGCCTCGGGCGCCGCACGACCGGCTCTGGGAGTGGGTGGCCGCTATTGTGAATAGGCTGGTCCTTCCTGCTGCCATCCGGCCAAGTGCGACGGCTCTGCCGCCCTGCGCTGCTCGTCACCCAGGTTTGGGGAACTCGGTCAGAGGCCGTGGCGGGGGGTCTCTTGACACGATTGGAGGACGGGCCATCCCCACGTTGACTCCGGCCGTCCCTCCACAGGCGCTCGTGTCCAAAATGAAGGCGAGAGACGCGAGTGGCCTGGATCCCTTGGGTGCCGCCAGGAAGGGTGTGGGCTGACCCTTGCCTGAGCACACGTTAAAGCCTCTTACGAGTCGAGGGCCGGCCTCGGGCGCCGCACGACCGGCTCTGGGAGTGGGTGGCCGCTATTGTGAATAGGCTGGTCCTTCCCGCTGCCATCCGGCCAAGTGCGACGGCTCTGCCGCCCTGCGGTGCTCGTCACCCAGGTTTGGGGAACTCGGTCAGAGGCCGGTGCGGGGGGTCTCTTGACACGATTGGAGGACGGGCCATCCCCACGTTGACTCCGGCCGTCCCTCCACAGGCGCTCGTGTCCAAAATGAAGGCGAGAGACGCGAGTGGCCTGGATCCCTTGGGTGCCGCCAGGAAGGGTGTGGGCTGACCCTTGCCTGAGCACACGTTAAAGCCCCTTACGAGTCGAGGGACGGCCTCGGGCGCCGCACGACCGGCTCTGGGAGTGGGTGGCCGCTATTGTGTATAGGCTGGTCCTTCCCGCTGCCATCCGGCCAAGTGCGACGGCGCTGCCGCCCTGCGGTGCTCGTCACCCAGGTTTGGGGAACTCGGTCAGAGGCCGGTGCAGGGGTCTCTTGACACGATTGGAGGACGGGCCACCCCCACGTTGACTCCGGCCGTCCGTCCACAGGCGCTCGTGTCCAAAATGAAGGCGAGAGACGCGAGTGGCCTGGATCCCTTGGGTGCCGCCAGGAAGGGTGTGGGCTGACCCTTGCCTGAGCACACGTTAAAGCCCCTTACGAGTCGAGGGACGGCCTCGGGCGCCGCACGACCGGCTCTGGGAGTGGGTGGCCGCTATTGTGTGTAGGCTGGTCCTTCCCGCTGCCATCCGGCCAAGTGCGACGGCGCTGCCGCCCTGCGGTGCTCGTCACCCAGGTTTGGGGAACTCGGTCAGAGGCCGGTGCAGGGGTCTCTTGACACGATTGGAGGACGGGCCACCCCCACGTTGACTCCGGCCGTCCGTCCACAGGCGCTCGTGTCCAAAATGAAGGCGAGAGACGCGAGTGGCCTGGATCCCTTGGGTGCCGCCAGGAAGGGTGTAGGCTGGCCCTTGCCTGAGCACACTGTAAAGCCTCTTACGAGTCGAGGGTCGGCCTCGGGCGCCGCACGACCGGCTCTGGGAGTGGGTGGCCGCTATTGTGAATAGGCTGGTCCTTCCCGCTGCCATCCGGCCAAGTGCGACGGCTCTGCCGCCCTGCGCTGCTCGTCACCCAGGTTTGGGGAACTCGGTCAGAGGCCGGTGCGGGGGGTCTCTTGACACGATTGGAGGACGGGCCATCCCCACGTTGACTCCGGCCGTCCGTCCACAGGCGCTCGTGTCCAAAATGAAGGCGAGAGACGCGAGTGGCCTGGATCCCTTGGGTGCCGCCAGGAAGGGTGTGGGCTGACCCTTGCCTGAGCACACGTTAAAGCCTCTTACGAGTCGAGGGTCGGCCTCGGGCGCCGCACGACCGGCTCTGGGAGTGGGTGGCCGCTATTGTGAATAGGCTGGTCCTTCCCGCTGCCACCCGGCCAAGTGCGACGGCTCTGCCGCCCTGCGGTGCTCGTCACCCAGGTTTGTGCAACTCGGTCAGAGGCCGGGGCGGAGGTCTCTTGACACGATTGGAGGACGGGCCATCCCCACGTTGAATCCGGACGTCCCTCCACAGGCGCTCGTGTCGAAAATGAAAGGCGAGAGAGACGTGAGTGGCCTTGGTTCCCTTTGGGTGTTGCCAGGAAGGATGCGGGCTGACCCTTGCCTGAGCACACCCATGTTTGTGCAACTCGGTCAGAGGCCGGGGCAGAGGTCTCTTGAAACGACTGGAGGGCGGGCAATCCCCACGTTGAATCCGGCCGTCCCTCCACAGGCGCTCGTGCCGAAATTGAAGGCGAGAGAGGCGAGTGGCCTTGCTTCCCTTGTGTGTTGCCAGGAAGGATGTGGTCTGACCCTTGCCTGAGCACACCAAGGTTTGTGCAACTCAGTCAGAGGCCGGGGGCAGAGGTCTCTTGAAACGACTGGAGGGCGGGCAATCCCCACGTTGAATCCGGCCGTCCCTCCACAGGCGCTCGTGCCGAAATTGAAGGCGAGAGAGGCGAGTGGCCTTGCTTCCCTTGTGTGTTGCCAGGAAGGATGTGGTCTGACCCTTGCCTGAGCACACCAAGGTTTGTGCAACTCAGTCAGAGGCCGGGGGCAGAGGTCTCTTGAAACGACTGGAGGGCGGGCAATCCCCACGTTGTATCCGGCCGTCCCTCCACAGGCGCTCGTGTCGAAAATGAAAGGCGAGAGACGCGAGTGGCCTTGGTTCCCTTGGGTGTTGCCAGGAAGGATGTGGT
>NW_028270288.1:75000-90000 GCF_037043375.1 Chiloscyllium plagiosum | reverse complement strand
ACACTTAGAATTTTTTAGGCTCAGTACAAATCAGTAACCAACGACACTTAGAATTTTTTCCAGTCAGTACAAATCAGTAACCAGTGACACTTAGAATTTTTTTGAGGCAGTACAAATCAGTAACCAGTGACACTTAGAATTTTATTCAGTCAGTACAAATCAGTAACCAACGACACTTAGAATTTTTTCCAGTCAGTACAAATCAGTAACCAGTGACACTTAGAATTTTTTCGAGGCAGTACAAATCAGTAACCAACGACACTTAGAATTTTTTAGGCTCAGTACAAATCAGTAACCAGTGACACTTAGAATTTTTTAGAGTCAGTACAAATCAGTAACCAGTGACACTTAGAATTTTTTTGATGCAGTACAAATCAGTAACCAACGACACTTAGAATTTTTTTGATGCAGTACAAATCAGTAACCAAGGACACTTAGAATTTTTTAGAGTCAGTACAAATCAGTAACCAGTGACACTTAGAATTTTTTTGATGCAGTACAAATCAGTAACCAACGACACTTAGAATTTTTTTGATGCAGTACAAATCAGTAACCAACGACACTTAGAATTTTTTCCAGTCAGTACAAATCAGTAACCAAGGACACTTAGAATTTTTTAGGCTCAGTACAAATCAGTAACCAGTGACACTTAGAATTTTTTAGGCTCAGTACAAATCAGTAACCAACGACACTTAGAATTTTTTCCAGTCAGTACAAATCAGTAACCAGTGACACTTAGAATTTTTTTGAGGCAGTACAAATCAGTAACCAGTGACACTTAGAATTTTATTCAGTCAGTACAAATCAGTAACCAACGACACTTAGAATTTTTTCCAGTCAGTACAAATCAGTAACCAGTGACACTTAGAATTTTTTCGAGGCAGTACAAATCAGTAACCAACGACACTTAGAATTTTTTAGGCTCAGTACAAATCAGTAACCAGTGACACTTAGAATTTTTTAGAGTCAGTACAAATCAGTAACCAGTGACACTTAGAATTTTTTTGATGCAGTACAAATCAGTAACCAACGACACTTAGAATTTTTTTGATGCAGTACAAATCAGTAACCAAGGACACTTAGAATTTTTTAGAGTCAGTACAAATCAGTAACCAGTGACACTTAGAATTTGTTTGAGGCAGTACAAATCAGTAACCAGTGACACTTAGAATTTTATTCAGTCAGTACAAATCAGTAACCAACGACACTTAGAATTTTTTCGAGGCAGTACAAATCAGTAACCAACGACACTTAGAATTTTTTCGAGGCAGTACAAATCAGTAACCAACGACACTTAGAATTTTTTAGGCTCAGTACAAATCAGTAACCAGTGACACTTAGAATTTTTTCCAGTCAGTACAAATCAGTAACCAGTGACACTTAGAATTTTTTCGAGGCAGTACAAATCAGTAACCAGTGACACTTAGAATTTTTTAGGCTCAGTACAAATCAGTAACCGACGACACTTAGAATTTTTTTGAGTCTGTAGAAGTCAGTAACCAAGTGCATTTTTGAATTGGTTACTGACTTCTCCTTTCGAGTTGCGGCTGTGGTTGGCTTCAATTAGTCGTGGGGGCTTAATTATCGCCCAGGGGAGCATGCCCCGGTAGTGTGGCCGGGGACGGAGTGCCTTTTGAAGGGGGTGTTTCTGAATTTGGATCCTTTTTGAGTAGCATTGTCGGATGGGTGTGATTTTGAAGGGTGTGTTGGCCGGCGGTGGGGCCAGGCTTAGGGTGAGTGTCCCGCCTTCGGGAGCGGACCGGCCCCCGCGTTCAGGGTGAATTTCGTGCATTTCCAACGTCGGCAAGTGGTCCAGACTGTGATGGGACCGAACTTGACTGCTCATACCGACTTTGAGCGCTCGGGGGCGGCTAGCCCAGCCGGATTTGACCCGGTGGTTCAGCCGAAGGTCTCGACTTTGAGAGCGGACCGGCCCCCGCGTTCGGGCCGATTTTCGTGCATTTCCCAAGTCGGCAAGTGGTCCAAACTGTGATGGGAGCGAACTTGACTGCTCATACCGACTTTGAGTGCTCGAGGCCGGCTAGCCCGGCCGGATTTGACCCGGTGGTTCAGCCGAAGGTCTCGACTTTGAGAGCGGACCGGCCCCCGCGTTGGGGCCGATTTTCGTGCATTTCCCAAGTCGGCAAGTGGTCCAAACTGTGATGGGAGCGAACCTGACTGCTCATACCGACTTTGAGTGCTCGGGGCCGGCTAGCCCGGCCGGATTTGACCCGGTGGTTACAAATCAGTAACCAACGACACTTAGAATTTTTTAGAGTCAGTACAAATCAGTAACCAGTGACACTTAGAATTTTTTAGGCTCAGTACAAATCAGTAACCAGTGACACTTAGATTTTTTAGGGTTCAAACTGTGATGGGAGCGAACTTGACTGCTCATACCGACTTTGAGTGCTCGAGGCCGGCTAGCCCGGCCGGATTTGACCCGGTGGTTACAAATCAGTAACCAACGACACTTAGAATTTTTTTGAGGCAGTACAAATCAGTAACCAGTGACACTTAGAATTTTTTAGGCTCAGTACAAATCAGTAACCAGTGACACTTAGACTTTTTTTAGGGTCCAAACTGTGATGGGAGCGAACTTGACTGCTCATACCGACTTTGAGTGCTCGGGGCCGGCTAGCCCGGCCGGATTTGACCCGGTGGTTACAAATCAGTAACCGACGACACTTAGAATTTTTTTGAGGCAGTACAAATCAGTAACCAGTGACACTTAGAATTTTTTAGGCTCAGTACAAATCAGTAACCAGTGACACTTAGAATTTTTTCCAGTCAGTACAAATCAGTAACCAAGAACACTTAGAATTTTTTTGAGGCAGTACAAATCAGTAACCAACGACACTTAGAATTTTTTTGAGTCAGTACAAATCAGTAACCAGTGACACTTAGAATTTTTTTGATGCAGTACAAATCAGTAACCAACGACACTTAGAATTTTTTTGATGCAGTACAAATCAGTAACCAAGGACACTTAGAATTTTTTAGAGTCAGTACAAATCAGTAACCAGTGACACTCAGAATTTTTTTGATGCAGTACAAATCAGTAACCAACGACACTTAGAATTTTTTCCAGTCAGTACAAATCAGTAACCAGTGACACTTAGAATTTTTTTGAGTCAGTACAAATCAGTAACCAGTGACACTTAGATTTTTTAGGGTCCAAACTGTGATGGGAGCGAACTTGACTGCTCATACCGACTTTGAGTGCTCGGGGCCGGCTAGCCCGGCCGGATTTGACCCGGTGGTTACAAATCAGTAACCAGTGACACTTAGAATTTTTTCCAGTCAGTACAAATCAGTAACCAAGGACACTTAGAATTTTTTAGGCTCAGTACAAATCAGTAACCAGTGACACTTAGATTTTTTAGGGTTCAATCTGTGATGGGAGCGAACTTGACTGCTCATACCGACTTTGAGTGCTCGAGGCCGGCTAGCCCGGCCGGATTTGACCCGGTGGTTACAAATCAGTAACCAACGACACTTAGAATTTTTTAGAGTCAGTACAAATCAGTAACCAACGACACTTAGAATTTTTTAGGCTCAGTACAAATCAGTAACCAGTGACACTTAGAATTTTTAGGGTTCAAACTGTGATGGGAGCGAACTTGACTGCTCATACCGACTTTGAGTGCTCGAGGCCGGCTAGCCCGGCCGGATTTGACCCGGTGGTTACAAATCAGTAACCAACGACACTTAGAATTTTATTCAGTCAGTACAAATCAGTCACCAGTGACACTTAGAATTTTTTAGGGTCCAGACTGTGATGGGAGCGAACTTGACTGCTCATACCGACTTTGAGTGCTCGAGGCCGGCTAGCCCGGCCGGATTTGACCCGGTGGTTACAAATCAGTAACCAACGACACTTAGAATTTTTTAGAGTCAGTACAAATCAGTAACCAACGACACTTAGAATTTTTTAGGCTCAGTACAAATCAGTAACCAGTGACACTTAGAATTTTTAGGGTTCAAACTGTGATGGGAGCGAACTTGACTGCTCATACCGACTTTGAGTGCTCGAGGCCGGCTAGCCCGGCCGGATTTGACCCGGTGGTTACAAATCAGTAACCAACGACACTTAGAATTTTTTAGGCTCAGTACAAATCAGTAACCAGTGACACTTAGAATTTTTTTGATGCAGTACAAATCAGTAACCAACGACACTTAGAATTTTTTCCAGTCAGTACAAATCAGTAACCAAGGACACTTAGAATTTTTTAGGCTCAGTACAAATCAGTAACCAGTGACACTTAGAATTTTTTAGGCTCAGTACAAATCAGTAACCAACGACACTTAGAATTTTTTCCAGTCAGTACAAATCAGTAACCAGTGACACTTAGAATTTTTTTGAGGCAGTACAAATCAGTAACCAGTGACACTTAGAATTTTATTCAGTCAGTACAAATCAGTAACCAACGACACTTAGAATTTTTTCCAGTCAGTACAAATCAGTAACCAGTGACACTTAGAATTTTTTCGAGGCAGTACAAATCAGTAACCAACGACACTTAGAATTTTTTAGGCTCAGTACAAATCAGTAACCAGTGACACTTAGAATTTTTTAGAGTCAGTACAAATCAGTAACCAGTGACACTTAGAATTTTTTTGATGCAGTACAAATCAGTAACCAACGACACTTAGAATTTTTTTGATGCAGTACAAATCAGTAACCAAGGACACTTAGAATTTTTTAGAGTCAGTACAAATCAGTAACCAGTGACACTTAGAATTTTTTTGATGCAGTACAAATCAGTAACCAACGACACTTAGAATTTTTTTGATGCAGTACAAATCAGTAACCAACGACACTTAGAATTTTTTCCAGTCAGTACAAATCAGTAACCAAGGACACTTAGAATTTTTTAGGCTCAGTACAAATCAGTAACCAGTGACACTTAGAATTTTTTAGGCTCAGTACAAATCAGTAACCAACGACACTTAGAATTTTTTCCAGTCAGTACAAATCAGTAACCAGTGACACTTAGAATTTTTTTGAGGCAGTACAAATCAGTAACCAGTGACACTTAGAATTTTATTCAGTCAGTACAAATCAGTAACCAACGACACTTAGAATTTTTTCCAGTCAGTACAAATCAGTAACCAGTGACACTTAGAATTTTTTCGAGGCAGTACAAATCAGTAACCAACGACACTTAGAATTTTTTAGGCTCAGTACAAATCAGTAACCAGTGACACTTAGAATTTTTTAGAGTCAGTACAAATCAGTAACCAGTGACACTTAGAATTTTTTTGATGCAGTACAAATCAGTAACCAACGACACTTAGAATTTTTTTGATGCAGTACAAATCAGTAACCAAGGACACTTAGAATTTTTTAGAGTCAGTACAAATCAGTAACCAGTGACACTTAGAATTTGTTTGAGGCAGTACAAATCAGTAACCAGTGACACTTAGAATTTTATTCAGTCAGTACAAATCAGTAACCAACGACACTTAGAATTTTTTCGAGGCAGTACAAATCAGTAACCAACGACACTTAGAATTTTTTCGAGGCAGTACAAATCAGTAACCAACGACACTTAGAATTTTTTAGGCTCAGTACAAATCAGTAACCAGTGACACTTAGAATTTTTTCCAGTCAGTACAAATCAGTAACCAGTGACACTTAGAATTTTTTCGAGGCAGTACAAATCAGTAACCAGTGACACTTAGAATTTTTTAGGCTCAGTACAAATCAGTAACCGACGACACTTAGAATTTTTTTGAGTCTGTAGAAGTCAGTAACCAAGTGCATTTTTGAATTGGTTACTGACTTCTCCTTTCGAGTTGCGGCTGTGGTTGGCTTCAATTAGTCGTGGGGGCTTAATTATCGCCCAGGGGAGCATGCCCCGGTAGTGTGGCCGGGGACGGAGTGCCTTTTGAAGGGGGTGTTTCTGAATTTGGATCCTTTTTGAGTAGCATTGTCGGATGGGTGTGATTTTGAAGGGTGTGTTGGCCGGCGGTGGGGCCAGGCTTAGGGTGAGTGTCCCGCCTTCGGGAGCGGACCGGCCCCCGCGTTCAGGGTGAATTTCGTGCATTTCCAACGTCGGCAAGTGGTCCAGACTGTGATGGGACCGAACTTGACTGCTCATACCGACTTTGAGCGCTCGGGGGCGGCTAGCCCAGCCGGATTTGACCCGGTGGTTCAGCCGAAGGTCTCGACTTTGAGAGCGGACCGGCCCCCGCGTTCGGGCCGATTTTCGTGCATTTCCCAAGTCGGCAAGTGGTCCAAACTGTGATGGGAGCGAACTTGACTGCTCATACCGACTTTGAGTGCTCGAGGCCGGCTAGCCCGGCCGGATTTGACCCGGTGGTTCAGCCGAAGGTCTCGACTTTGAGAGCGGACCGGCCCCCGCGTTGGGGCCGATTTTCGTGCATTTCCCAAGTCGGCAAGTGGTCCAAACTGTGATGGGAGCGAACCTGACTGCTCATACCGACTTTGAGTGCTCGGGGCCGGCTAGCCCGGCCGGATTTGACCCGGTGGTTACAAATCAGTAACCAACGACACTTAGAATTTTTTAGAGTCAGTACAAATCAGTAACCAGTGACACTTAGAATTTTTTAGGCTCAGTACAAATCAGTAACCAGTGACACTTAGATTTTTTAGGGTTCAAACTGTGATGGGAGCGAACTTGACTGCTCATACCGACTTTGAGTGCTCGAGGCCGGCTAGCCCGGCCGGATTTGACCCGGTGGTTACAAATCAGTAACCAACGACACTTAGAATTTTTTTGAGGCAGTACAAATCAGTAACCAGTGACACTTAGAATTTTTTAGGCTCAGTACAAATCAGTAACCAGTGACACTTAGACTTTTTTTAGGGTCCAAACTGTGATGGGAGCGAACTTGACTGCTCATACCGACTTTGAGTGCTCGGGGCCGGCTAGCCCGGCCGGATTTGACCCGGTGGTTACAAATCAGTAACCGACGACACTTAGAATTTTTTTGAGGCAGTACAAATCAGTAACCAGTGACACTTAGAATTTTTTAGGCTCAGTACAAATCAGTAACCAGTGACACTTAGAATTTTTTCCAGTCAGTACAAATCAGTAACCAAGAACACTTAGAATTTTTTTGAGGCAGTACAAATCAGTAACCAACGACACTTAGAATTTTTTTGAGTCAGTACAAATCAGTAACCAGTGACACTTAGAATTTTTTTGATGCAGTACAAATCAGTAACCAACGACACTTAGAATTTTTTTGATGCAGTACAAATCAGTAACCAAGGACACTTAGAATTTTTTAGAGTCAGTACAAATCAGTAACCAGTGACACTCAGAATTTTTTTGATGCAGTACAAATCAGTAACCAACGACACTTAGAATTTTTTCCAGTCAGTACAAATCAGTAACCAGTGACACTTAGAATTTTTTTGAGTCAGTACAAATCAGTAACCAGTGACACTTAGATTTTTTAGGGTCCAAACTGTGATGGGAGCGAACTTGACTGCTCATACCGACTTTGAGTGCTCGGGGCCGGCTAGCCCGGCCGGATTTGACCCGGTGGTTACAAATCAGTAACCAGTGACACTTAGAATTTTTTCCAGTCAGTACAAATCAGTAACCAAGGACACTTAGAATTTTTTAGGCTCAGTACAAATCAGTAACCAGTGACACTTAGATTTTTTAGGGTTCAATCTGTGATGGGAGCGAACTTGACTGCTCATACCGACTTTGAGTGCTCGAGGCCGGCTAGCCCGGCCGGATTTGACCCGGTGGTTACAAATCAGTAACCAACGACACTTAGAATTTTTTAGAGTCAGTACAAATCAGTAACCAACGACACTTAGAATTTTTTAGGCTCAGTACAAATCAGTAACCAGTGACACTTAGAATTTTTAGGGTTCAAACTGTGATGGGAGCGAACTTGACTGCTCATACCGACTTTGAGTGCTCGAGGCCGGCTAGCCCGGCCGGATTTGACCCGGTGGTTACAAATCAGTAACCAACGACACTTAGAATTTTATTCAGTCAGTACAAATCAGTCACCAGTGACACTTAGAATTTTTTAGGGTCCAGACTGTGATGGGAGCGAACTTGACTGCTCATACCGACTTTGAGTGCTCGAGGCCGGCTAGCCCGGCCGGATTTGACCCGGTGGTTACAAATCAGTAACCAACGACACTTAGAATTTTTTAGAGTCAGTACAAATCAGTAACCAACGACACTTAGAATTTTTTAGGCTCAGTACAAATCAGTAACCAGTGACACTTAGAATTTTTAGGGTTCAAACTGTGATGGGAGCGAACTTGACTGCTCATACCGACTTTGAGTGCTCGAGGCCGGCTAGCCCGGCCGGATTTGACCCGGTGGTTACAAATCAGTAACCAACGACACTTAGAATTTTATTCAGTCAGTACAAATCAGTCACCAGTGACACTTAGAATTTTTTAGGGTCCAGACTGTGATGGGAGCGAACTTGACTGCTCATACCGACTTTGAGTGCTCGAGGCCGGCTAGCCCGGCCGGATTTGACCCGGTGGTTACAAATCAGTAACCAACGACACTTAGAATTTTTTAGAGTCAGTACAAATCAGTAACCAACGACACTTAGAATTTTTTAGGCTCAGTACAAATCAGTAACCAGTGACACTTAGAATTTTTAGGGTTCAAACTGTGATGGGAGCGAACTTGACTGCTCATACCGACTTTGAGTGCTCGAGGCCGGCTAGCCCGGCCGGATTTGACCCGGTGGTTACAAATCAGTAACCAACGACACTTAGAATTTTATTCAGTCAGTACAAATCAGTCACCAGTGACACTTAGAATTTTTTAGGGTCCAGACTGTGATGGGAGCGAACTTGACTGCTCATACCGACTTTGAGTGCTCGAGGCCGGCTAGCCCGGCCGGATTTGACCCGGTGGTTACAAATCAGTAACCAACGACACTTAGAATTTTTTCGAGTCAGTACAAATCAGTAACCAGTGACACTTAGATTTTTTAGGGTCCAAACTGTGATGGGAGCGAACTTGACTGCTCATACCGACTTTGAGTGCTCGAGGCCGGCTAGCCCGGCCGGATTTGACCCGGTGGTTCTGCCGAAGGTCTCGCCTTCGAGAGCGGACCCTGCCACCGTGTTCAGGCCGAGTTTCATGCATTTCCAACGTTGGGAAATCAGTAACCAGAAAAACTTAGAAAAAATGCCCAAAAAGAAGAAATCAGTAACCAGAAAAACTTAGAAAAATGCCCGAAAATGAGAAATGAGTAACCAGAAAAACTTAGAAAAATGCCCAAAAAGAAGAAATGAGTAACCAGAAAAACTTAGAAAAATGCCCAAAAAGAAGAAATGAGTAACCAGAAAAACTTAGAAAAATGCCCAAAAAGAAGAAATCAGTAACTAGAAAAACTTAGAAAAATGCCCGAAAATGAGAAATGAGTAACCAGAAAAACTTAGAAAAATGCCCAAAAAGAAGAAATCAGTAACTAGAAAAACTTAGAAAAATGCCCAAAAATAAGAAATGAGTAACCAGAAAAACTTAGAAAAATGCCCAAAAAGAAGAAATCAGTAACTAGAAAAACTTAGAAAAATGCCCGAAAATGAGAAATGAGTAACCAGAAAAACTTAGAAAAATGCCCAAAAAGAAGAAATGAGCAACCAGAAAAACTTAGAAAAATGCCCAAAAAGAAGAAATGAGTAACCAGAAAAACTTAGAAAAATGCCCAAAAAGAAGAAATCAGTAACTAGAAAAACTTAGAAAAATGCCCAAAAATAAGAAATGAGTAACCAGAAAAACTTAGAAAAATGCCCAAAAAGAAGAAATCAGTAACTAGAAAAACTTAGAAAAATGCCCGAAAATGAGAAATGAGTAACCAGAAAAACTTAGAAAAATGCCCAAAAAGAAGAAATGAGTAACCAGAAAAACTTAGAAAAATGCCCAAAAAGAAGAAATGAGTAACCAGAAAAACTTAGAAAAATGCCCAAAAAGAAGAAATCAGTAACTAGAAAAACTTAGAAAAATGCCCGAAAATGAGAAATGAGTAACCAGAAAAACTTAGAAAAATGCCCAAAAAGAAGAAATGAGTAACTAGAAAAACTTAGAAAAATGCCCAAAAAGAAGAAATCAGTAACTAGAAAAACTTAGAAAAATGCCCGAAAATGAGAAATGAGTAACCAGAAAAACTTAGAAAAATGCCCAAAAATAAGAAATGAGTAACCAGAAAAACTTAGAAAAATGCCCAAAAAGAAGAAATCAGTAACTAGAAAAACTTAGAAAAATGCCCGAAAATGAGAAATGAGTAACCAGAAAAACTTAGAAAAATGCCCAAAAAGAAGAAATGAGTAACCAGAAAAACTTAGAAAAATGCCCAAAAAGAAGAAATGAGTAACCAGAAAAACTTAGAAAAATGCCCAAAAAGAAGAAATCAGTAACTAGAAAAACTTAGAAAAATGCCCGAAAATGAGAAATGAGTAACCAGAAAAACTTAGAAAAATGCCCAAAAAGAAGAAATCAGTAACTAGAAAAACTTAGAAAAATGCCCGAAAATGAGAAATGAGTAACCAGAAAAACTTAGAAAAATGATCAAAAATAATAAATCAGTAACCAGAAAAACTTAGGAAAAAACACTTAGAAAATTTTTCAGCAAAGTGTGAAAAATATTCTAAGTGTCAGCGGAGGAAAGTGCCGAAGCATCGGGAAAGATTCACAAACTCGCGCCGAACATGTGTTCCGAAGTGCCGCAGGAACTGTGTGAATTGAGCCCGGCAAATGGCCAACTGTCATTTTGTGTCTGCAGCCCGAAAACTTTAACTTTGTCTGTCGCGGAAGTCCCGAGCGGGAAAAATCCAAACGGTTTTGCGGGGATCGAGTTCCAGAGCGATGCAGTCAAATTTGAAATTCAGACCCATTCAGTGCCACTTGCATTTGTTACACAGTGAGGTTGGCGGGGTACCCGGAGATTTCTGGGAACACGATTTTTAGAACAAAATGGCGGCGCGGGACCTTTTTGAAAGGCATCCGAAAAACGGTTCCACGGGCATAGCACTCTAATGGCGGGTATGAGTGCATGCTGGAGAGCTCTTGGAAGTCGAATTTTTGACACTTTGTCAATTTTTTGACAGAATTGCCAAACTCTCCCTGTCTGTTCTAAGAGTCGGTCAGAGACCTGTGTGGAGGTCTCTTGACACGATTGGAGGGCGGGCAATCCCCACGTTGACTCCGGCCGTCCCTCCACAGGCGCTCGTGTCCAAAATGAAGGCGAGAGACGCGAGTGGCCTGGTTCCCTTGGGTGCTGCCAGGAAGGATGCGGGCTGACCCTTGCCTGAGCACTCCCTAAAGCCTCTTACGAGTCGAGGGCCGGCCTCGGGCGCCGCACGACCGGCTCTGGGAGTGGGTGGCCGCTATTGTGAATAGGCTGGTCCTTCCCGCTGCCACCCGGCCAAGTGCGACGGCTCTGCCGCCCTGCGGTGCTCGTCACCCAGGTTTGGGGAACTCGGTCAGAGGCTGTGGCGGGGGGTCTCTTGACACGATTGGAGGACGGGCCATCCCCACGTTGACTCCGGCCGTCCCTCCACAGGCGCTCGTGTCCAAAATGAAGGCGAGAGACGCGAGTGGCCTGGTTCCCTTGGGTGCTGCCAGGAAGGGTGCGGGCTGACCCTTGCCTGAGCACTCCGTAAAGCCTCTTACGAGTCGAGGGCCGGCCTCGGGCGCCGCACGACCGGCTCTGGGAGTGGGTGGCCGCTATTGTGAATAGGCTGGTCCTTCCTGCTGCCATCCGGCCAAGTGCGACGGCTCTGCCGCCCTGCGCTGCTCGTCACCCAGGTTTGGGGAACTCGGTCAGAGGCCGTGGCGGGGGGTCTCTTGACACGATTGGAGGACGGGCCATCCCCACGTTGACTCCGGCCGTCCCTCCACAGGCGCTCGTGTCCAAAATGAAGGCGAGAGACGCGAGTGGCCTGGATCCCTTGGGTGCCGCCAGGAAGGGTGTGGGCTGACCCTTGCCTGAGCACACGTTAAAGCCTCTTACGAGTCGAGGGCCGGCCTCGGGCGCCGCACGACCGGCTCTGGGAGTGGGTGGCCGCTATTGTGAATAGGCTGGTCCTTCCCGCTGCCATCCGGCCAAGTGCGACGGCTCTGCCGCCCTGCGGTGCTCGTCACCCAGGTTTGGGGAACTCGGTCAGAGGCCGGTGCGGGGGGTCTCTTGACACGATTGGAGGACGGGCCATCCCCACGTTGACTCCGGCCGTCCCTCCACAGGCGCTCGTGTCCAAAATGAAGGCGAGAGACGCGAGTGGCCTGGATCCCTTGGGTGCCGCCAGGAAGGGTGTGGGCTGACCCTTGCCTGAGCACACGTTAAAGCCCCTTACGAGTCGAGGGACGGCCTCGGGCGCCGCACGACCGGCTCTGGGAGTGGGTGGCCGCTATTGTGTATAGGCTGGTCCTTCCCGCTGCCATCCGGCCAAGTGCGACGGCGCTGCCGCCCTGCGGTGCTCGTCACCCAGGTTTGGGGAACTCGGTCAGAGGCCGGTGCGGGGGGTCTCTTGACACGATTGGAGGACGGGCCATCCCCACGTTGACTCCGGCCGTCCCTCCACAGGCGCTCGTGTCCAAAATGAAGGCGAGAGACGCGAGTGGCCTGGATCCCTTGGGTGCCGCCAGGAAGGGTGTGGGCTGACCCTTGCCTGAGCACACGTTAAAGCCCCTTACGAGTCGAGGGACGGCCTCGGGCGCCGCACGACCGGCTCTGGGAGTGGGTGGCCGCTATTGTGTATAGGCTGGTCCTTCCCGCTGCCATCCGGCCAAGTGCGACGGCGCTGCCGCCCTGCGGTGCTCGTCACCCAGGTTTGGGGAACTCGGTCAGAGGCCGGTGCAGGGGTCTCTTGATACGATTGGAGGACGGGCCACCCCCACGTTGACTCCGGCCGTCCGTCCACAGGCGCTCGTGTCCAAAATGAAGGCGAGAGACGCGAGTGGCCTGGATCCCTTGGGTGCCGCCAGGAAGGGTGTAGGCTGGCCCTTGCCTGAGCACACTGTAAAGCCTCTTACGAGTCGAGGGTCGGCCTCGGGCGCCGCACGACCGGCTCTGGGAGTGGGTGGCCGCTATTGTGAATAGGCTGGTCCTTCCCGCTGCCATCCGGCCAAGTGCGACGGCTCTGCCGCCCTGCGCTGCTCGTCACCCAGGTTTGGGGAACTCGGTCAGAGGCCGGTGCGGGGGGTCTCTTGACACGATTGGAGGACGGGCCATCCCCACGTTGACTCCGGCCGTCCGTCCACAGGCGCTCGTGTCCAAAATGAAGGCGAGAGACGCGAGTGGCCTGGATCCCTTGGGTGCCGCCAGGAAGGGTGTGGGCTGACCCTTGCCTGAGCACACGTTAAAGCCTCTTACGAGTCGAGGGTCGGCCTCGGGTGCCGCACGACCGGCTCTGGGAGTGGGTGGCCGCTATTGTGAATAGGCTGGTCCTTCCCGCTGCCACCCGGCCAAGTGCGACGGCTCTGCCGCCCTGCGGTGCTCGTCACCCAGGTTTGTGCAACTCGGTCAGAGGCCGGGGCGGAGGTCTCTTGACACGATTGGAGGACGGGCCATCCCCACGTTGAATCCGGACGTCCCTCCACAGGCGCTCGTGTCGAAAATGAAAGGCGAGAGAGACGTGAGTGGCCTTGGTTCCCTTTGGGTGTTGCCAGGAAGGATGCGGGCTGACCCTTGCCTGAGCACACCCATGTTTGTGCAACTCGGTCAGAGGCCGGGGCAGAGGTCTCTTGAAACGACTGGAGGGCGGGCAATCCCCACGTTGAATCCGGCCGTCCCTCCACAGGCGCTCGTGCCGAAATTGAAGGCGAGAGAGGCGAGTGGCCTTGCTTCCCTTGTGTGTTGCCAGGAAGGATGTGGTCTGACCCTTGCCTGAGCACACCAAGGTTTGTGCAACTCAGTCAGAGGCCGGGGGCAGAGGTCTCTTGAAACGACTGGAGGGCGGGCAATCCCCACGTTGAATCCGGCCGTCCCTCCACAGGCGCTCGTGCCGAAATTGAAGGCGAGAGAGGCGAGTGGCCTTGCTTCCCTTGTGTGTTGCCAGGAAGGATGTGGTCTGACCCTTGCCTGAGCACACCAAGGTTTGTGCAACTCAGTCAGAGGCCGGGGGCAGAGGTCTCTTGAAACGACTGGAGGGCGGGCAATCCCCACGTTGTATCCGGCCGTCCCTCCACAGGCGCTCGTGTCGAAAATGAAAGGCGAGAGACGCGAGTGGCCTTGGTTCCCTTGGGTGTTGCCAGGAAGGATGTGGTCTGACCCTTGCCTGAGCACACCAAGGTTTGTGCAACTCAGTCAGAGGCCGGGGCAGAGGTCTCTTGGAACGATTGGAGGGCGGGCAATCCCCACGTTGAACCCAGCCGTCCCTCCACAGGCGCTCGTGTCGAAAATGAAAGGCGAGAGACGCGAGTGGCCTTGGGTGTTGCCAGGAAGGATGAGGGCTGCCCCTTGCCTGAGCACACCAAGGTTTGTGCAACTCCGTTCAGAGGCCGGGGCAGAGGTCTCTTGAAACGACTGGAGGGCGGGCAATCCCCACGTTGTATGTGGCCGTCCCTCCACAGGCGCTCGTGTCGAAAATGAAAGGCGAGAGAGGCGAGTGGCCTTGGTTCCCTTGGGTGTTGCCAGGAAGGATGTGGTCTGACCCTTGCCTGAGCACACCAAGGTTTGTGCAACTCAGTCAGAGGCCGGGGCAGAGGTCTCTTGGAACGATTGGAGGGCGGGCAATCCCCACGTTGAATCCGGCCGTCCCTCCACAGGCGCTCGTGTCGAAAATGAAAGGCGAGAGACGCGAGTGGCCTTGCTTGCCTTGGGTGTTGCCAGGAAGGATGTGGTCTGACCCTTGCCTGAGCACACCAAGGTTTGTGCAACTCAGTCAGAGGCCGGGGCAGAGGTCTCTCGGAACGATTGGAGGGCGGGCAATCCCCACGTTGAATCCGGCCGTCCCTCCACAGGCGCTCGTGTCCAAAATGAAAGGCGAGAGACGCGAGTGGCCTTGGTTCCCTTTGGGTGTTGCCATGAAGG
>NW_028270288.1:35000-57500 GCF_037043375.1 Chiloscyllium plagiosum | reverse complement strand
GTACAAATCAGTAACCAAGGACACTTAGAATTTTTTAGAGTCAGTACAAATCAGTAACCAGTGACACTTAGAATTTGTTTGAGGCAGTACAAATCAGTAACCAGTGACACTTAGAATTTTATTCAGTCAGTACAAATCAGTAACCAACGACACTTAGAATTTTTTCGAGGCAGTACAAATCAGTAACCAACGACACTTAGAATTTTTTCGAGGCAGTACAAATCAGTAACCAACGACACTTAGAATTTTTTAGGCTCAGTACAAATCAGTAACCAGTGACACTTAGAATTTTTTCCAGTCAGTACAAATCAGTAACCAGTGACACTTAGAATTTTTTCGAGGCAGTACAAATCAGTAACCAACGACACTTAGAATTTTTTAGGCTCAGTACAAATCAGTAACCGACGACACTTAGAATTTTTTTGAGTCTGTAGAAGTCAGTAACCAAGTGCATTTTTGAATTGGTTACTGACTTCTCCTTTCGAGTTGCGGCTGTGGTTGGCTTCAATTAGTCGTGGGGGCTTAATTATCGCCCAGGGGAGCATGCCCCGGTAGTGTGGCCGGGGACGGAGTGCCTTTTGAAGGGGGTGTTTCTGAATTTGGATCCTTTTTGAGTAGCATTGTCGGATGGGTGTGATTTTGAAGGGTGTGTTGGCCGGCGGTGGGGCCAGGCTTAGGGTGAGTGTCCCGCCTTCGGGAGCGGACCGGCCCCCGCGTTCAGGGTGAATTTCGTGCATTTCCAACGTCGGCAAGTGGTCCAGACTGTGATGGGACCGAACTTGACTGCTCATACCGACTTTGAGTGCTCGGGGCCGGCTAGCCCGGCCGGATTTGACCCGGTGGTTACAAATCAGTAACCAACGACACTTAGAATTTTTTAGAGTCAGTACAAATCAGTAACCAGTGACACTTAGAATTTTTTAGGCTCAGTACAAATCAGTAACCAGTGACACTTAGATTTTTTAGGGTTCAAACTGTGATGGGAGCGAACTTGACTGCTCATACCGACTTTGAGTGCTCGAGGCCGGCTAGCCCGGCCGGATTTGACCCGGTGGTTACAAATCAGTAACCAACGACACTTAGAATTTTTTTGAGGCAGTACAAATCAGTAACCAGTGACACTTAGAATTTTTTAGGCTCAGTACAAATCAGTAACCAGTGACACTTAGACTTTTTTTAGGGTCCAAACTGTGATGGGAGCGAACTTGACTGCTCATACCGACTTTGAGTGCTCGGGGCCGGCTAGCCCGGCCGGATTTGACCCGGTGGTTACAAATCAGTAACCGACGACACTTAGAATTTTTTTGAGGCAGTACAAATCAGTAACCAGTGACACTTAGAATTTTTTAGGCTCAGTACAAATCAGTAACCAGTGACACTTAGAATTTTTTCCAGTCAGTACAAATCAGTAACCAAGAACACTTAGAATTTTTTTGAGGCAGTACAAATCAGTAACCAACGACACTTAGAATTTTTTTGAGTCAGTACAAATCAGTAACCAGTGACACTTAGAATTTTTTTGATGCAGTACAAATCAGTAACCAACGACACTTAGAATTTTTTTGATGCAGTACAAATCAGTAACCAAGGACACTTAGAATTTTTTAGAGTCAGTACAAATCAGTAACCAGTGACACTCAGAATTTTTTTGATGCAGTACAAATCAGTAACCAACGACACTTAGAATTTTTTCCAGTCAGTACAAATCAGTAACCAGTGACACTTAGAATTTTTTTGAGTCAGTACAAATCAGTAACCAGTGACACTTAGATTTTTTAGGGTCCAAACTGTGATGGGCGCGAACTTGACTGCTCATACCGACTTTGAGTGCTCGAGGCCGGCTAGCCCGGCCGGATTTGACCCGGTGGTTACAAATCAGTAACCAGTGACACTTAGATTTTTTAGGGTCCAAACTGTGATGGGCGCGAACTTGACTGCTCATACCGACTTTGAGTGCTCGAGGCCGGCTAGCCCAGCCGGATTTGACCCGGTGGTTACAAATCAGTAACCAGTGACACTTAGAATTTTTTCGAGGCAGTACAAATCAGTAACCAACGACACTTAGAATTTTTTAGGCTCAGTACAAATCAGTAACCGACGACACTTAGAATTTTTTTGAGTCTGTAGAAGTCAGTAACCAAGTGCATTTTTGAATTGGTTACTGACTTCTCCTTTCGAGTTGCGGCTGTGGTTGGCTTCAATTAGTCGTGGGGGCTTAATTATCGCCCAGGGGAGCATGCCCCGGTAGTGTGGCCGGGGACGGAGTGCCTTTTGAAGGGGGTGTTTCTGAATTTGGATCCTTTTTGAGTAGCATTGTCGGATGGGTGTGATTTTGAAGGGTGTGTTGGCCGGCGGTGGGGCCAGGCTTAGGGTGAGTGTCCCGCCTTCGGGAGCGGACCGGCCCCCGCGTTCAGGGTGAATTTCGTGCATTTCCAACGTCGGCAAGTGGTCCAGACTGTGATGGGACCGAACTTGACTGCTCATACCGACTTTGAGCGCTCGGGGGCGGCTAGCCCAGCCGGATTTGACCCGGTGGTTCAGCCGAAGGTCTCGACTTTGAGAGCGGACCGGCCCCCGCGTTCGGGCCGATTTTCGTGCATTTCCCAAGTCGGCAAGTGGTCCAAACTGTGATGGGAGCGAACTTGACTGCTCATACCGACTTTGAGTGCTCGAGGCCGGCTAGCCCGGCCGGATTTGACCCGGTGGTTCAGCCGAAGGTCTCGACTTTGAGAGCGGACCGGCCCCCGCGTTGGGGCCGATTTTCGTGCATTTCCCAAGTCGGCAAGTGGTCCAAACTGTGATGGGAGCGAACCTGACTGCTCATACCGACTTTGAGTGCTCGGGGCCGGCTAGCCCGGCCGGATTTGACCCGGTGGTTACAAATCAGTAACCGACGACACTTAGAATTTTTTAGAGTCAGTACAAATCAGTAACCAGTGACACTTAGAATTTTTTAGGCTCAGTACAAATCAGTAACCAGTGACACTTAGATTTTTTAGGGTTCAAACTGTGATGGGAGCGAACTTGACTGCTCATACCGACTTTGAGTGCTCGAGGCCGGCTAGCCCGGCCGGATTTGACCCGGTGGTTACAAATCAGTAACCAACGACACTTAGAATTTTTTTGAGGCAGTACAAATCAGTAACCAGTGACACTTAGAATTTTTTAGGCTCAGTACAAATCAGTAACCAGTGACACTTAGACTTTTTTTAGGGTCCAAACTGTGATGGGAGCGAACTTGACTGCTCATACCGACTTTGAGTGCTCGGGGCCGGCTAGCCCGGCCGGATTTGACCCGGTGGTTACAAATCAGTAACCGACGACACTTAGAATTTTTTTGAGGCAGTACAAATCAGTAACCAGTGACACTTAGAATTTTTTAGGCTCAGTACAAATCAGTAACCAGTGACACTTAGAATTTTTTCCAGTCAGTACAAATCAGTAACCAAGAACACTTAGAATTTTTTTGAGGCAGTACAAATCAGTAACCAACGACACTTAGAATTTTTTTGAGTCAGTACAAATCAGTAACCAGTGACACTTAGAATTTTTTTGATGCAGTACAAATCAGTAACCAACGACACTTAGAATTTTTTTGATGCAGTACAAATCAGTAACCAAGGACACTTAGAATTTTTTAGAGTCAGTACAAATCAGTAACCAGTGACACTCAGAATTTTTTTGATGCAGTACAAATCAGTAACCAACGACACTTAGAATTTTTTCCAGTCAGTACAAATCAGTAACCAGTGACACTTAGAATTTTTTTGAGTCAGTACAAATCAGTAACCAGTGACACTTAGATTTTTTAGGGTCCAAACTGTGATGGGCGCGAACTTGACTGCTCATACCGACTTTGAGTGCTCGAGGCCGGCTAGCCCAGCCGGATTTGACCCGGTGGTTACAAATCAGTAACCAGTGACACTTAGAATTTTTTCGAGGCAGTACAAATCAGTAACCAACGACACTTAGAATTTTTTAGGCTCAGTACAAATCAGTAACCGACGACACTTAGAATTTTTTTGAGTCTGTAGAAGTCAGTAACCAAGTGCATTTTTGAATTGGTTACTGACTTCTCCTTTCGAGTTGCGGCTGTGGTTGGCTTCAATTAGTCGTGGGGGCTTAATTATCGCCCAGGGGAGCATGCCCCGGTAGTGTGGCCGGGGACGGAGTGCCTTTTGAAGGGGGTGTTTCTGAATTTGGATCCTTTTTGAGTAGCATTGTCGGATGGGTGTGATTTTGAAGGGTGT
Source organism: Chiloscyllium plagiosum (assembly GCF_037043375.1). Classification (NCBI taxonomy): domain Eukaryota; kingdom Metazoa; phylum Chordata; class Chondrichthyes; order Orectolobiformes; family Hemiscylliidae; genus Chiloscyllium; species Chiloscyllium plagiosum. The sequence continues at coordinate 53,250 of NW_028270288.1, read as the reverse complement.
GTTGGCCGGCGGTGGGGCCAGGCTTAGGGTGAGTGTCCCGCCTTCGGGAGCGGACCGGCCCCCGCGTTCAGGGTGAATTTCGTGCATTTCCAACGTCGGCAAGTGGTCCAGACTGTGATGGGACCGAACTTGACTGCTCATACCGACTTTGAGCGCTCGGGGGCGGCTAGCCCAGCCGGATTTGACCCGGTGGTTCAGCCGAAGGTCTCGACTTTGAGAGCGGACCGGCCCCCGCGTTCGGGCCGATTTTCGTGCATTTCCCAAGTCGGCAAGTGGTCCAAACTGTGATGGGAGCGAACTTGACTGCTCATACCGACTTTGAGTGCTCGAGGCCGGCTAGCCCGGCCGGATTTGACCCGGTGGTTCAGCCGAAGGTCTCGACTTTGAGAGCGGACCGGCCCCCGCGTTGGGGCCGATTTTCGTGCATTTCCCAAGTCGGCAAGTGGTCCAAACTGTGATGGGAGCGAACCTGACTGCTCATACCGACTTTGAGTGCTCGGGGCCGGCTAGCCCGGCCGGATTTGACCCGGTGGTTACAAATCAGTAACCAACGACACTTAGAATTTTTTAGAGTCAGTACAAATCAGTAACCAGTGACACTTAGAATTTTTTAGGCTCAGTACAAATCAGTAACCAGTGACACTTAGATTTTTTAGGGTTCAAACTGTGATGGGAGCGAACTTGACTGCTCATACCGACTTTGAGTGCTCGAGGCCGGCTAGCCCGGCCGGATTTGACCCGGTGGTTACAAATCAGTAACCAACGACACTTAGAATTTTTTTGAGGCAGTACAAATCAGTAACCAGTGACACTTAGAATTTTTTAGGCTCAGTACAAATCAGTAACCAGTGACACTTAGACTTTTTTTAGGGTCCAAACTGTGATGGGAGCGAACTTGACTGCTCATACCGACTTTGAGTGCTCGGGGCCGGCTAGCCCGGCCGGATTTGACCCGGTGGTTACAAATCAGTAACCGACGACACTTAGAATTTTTTTGAGGCAGTACAAATCAGTAACCAGTGACACTTAGAATTTTTTAGGCTCAGTACAAATCAGTAACCAGTGACACTTAGAATTTTTTCCAGTCAGTACAAATCAGTAACCAAGAACACTTAGAATTTTTTTGAGGCAGTACAAATCAGTAACCAACGACACTTAGAATTTTTTTGAGTCAGTACAAATCAGTAACCAGTGACACTTAGAATTTTTTTGATGCAGTACAAATCAGTAACCAACGACACTTAGAATTTTTTTGATGCAGTACAAATCAGTAACCAAGGACACTTAGAATTTTTTAGAGTCAGTACAAATCAGTAACCAGTGACACTCAGAATTTTTTTGATGCAGTACAAATCAGTAACCAACGACACTTAGAATTTTTTCCAGTCAGTACAAATCAGTAACCAGTGACACTTAGAATTTTTTTGAGTCAGTACAAATCAGTAACCAGTGACACTTAGATTTTTTAGGGTCCAAACTGTGATGGGCGCGAACTTGACTGCTCATACCGACTTTGAGTGCTCGAGGCCGGCTAGCCCAGCCGGATTTGACCCGGTGGTTACAAATCAGTAACCAGTGACACTTAGAATTTTTTCGAGGCAGTACAAATCAGTAACCAGTGACACTTAGAATTTTTTAGGCTCAGTACAAATCAGTAACCGACGACACTTAGAATTTTTTTGAGTCTGTAGAAGTCAGTAACCAAGTGCATTTTTGAATTGGTTACTGACTTCTCCTTTCGAGTTGCGGCTGTGGTTGGCTTCAATTAGTCGTGGGGGCTTAATTATCGCCCAGGGGAGCATGCCCCGGTAGTGTGGCCGGGGACGGAGTGCCTTTTGAAGGGGGTGTTTCTGAATTTGGATCCTTTTTGAGTAGCATTGTCGGATGGGTGTGATTTTGAAGGGTGTGTTGGCCGGCGGTGGGGCCAGGCTTAGGGTGAGTGTCCCGCCTTCGGGAGCGGACCGGCCCCCGCGTTCAGGGTGAATTTCGTGCATTTCCAACGTCGGCAAGTGGTCCAGACTGTGATGGGACCGAACTTGACTGCTCATACCGACTTTGAGCGCTCGGGGGCGGCTAGCCCAGCCGGATTTGACCCGGTGGTTCAGCCGAAGGTCTCGACTTTGAGAGCGGACCGGCCCCCGCGTTCGGGCCGATTTTCGTGCATTTCCCAAGTCGGCAAGTGGTCCAAACTGTGATGGGAGCGAACTTGACTGCTCATACCGACTTTGAGTGCTCGAGGCCGGCTAGCCCGGCCGGATTTGACCCGGTGGTTCAGCCGAAGGTCTCGACTTTGAGAGCGGACCGGCCCCCGCGTTGGGGCCGATTTTCGTGCATTTCCCAAGTCGGCAAGTGGTCCAAACTGTGATGGGAGCGAACCTGACTGCTCATACCGACTTTGAGTGCTCGGGGCCGGCTAGCCCGGCCGGATTTGACCCGGTGGTTACAAATCAGTAACCAACGACACTTAGAATTTTTTAGAGTCAGTACAAATCAGTAACCAGTGACACTTAGAATTTTTTAGGCTCAGTACAAATCAGTAACCAGTGACACTTAGATTTTTTAGGGTTCAAACTGTGATGGGAGCGAACTTGACTGCTCATACCGACTTTGAGTGCTCGAGGCCGGCTAGCCCGGCCGGATTTGACCCGGTGGTTACAAATCAGTAACCAACGACACTTAGAATTTTTTTGAGGCAGTACAAATCAGTAACCAGTGACACTTAGAATTTTTTAGGCTCAGTACAAATCAGTAACCAGTGACACTTAGACTTTTTTTAGGGTCCAAACTGTGATGGGAGCGAACTTGACTGCTCATACCGACTTTGAGTGCTCGGGGCCGGCTAGCCCGGCCGGATTTGACCCGGTGGTTACAAATCAGTAACCGACGACACTTAGAATTTTTTTGAGGCAGTACAAATCAGTAACCAGTGACACTTAGAATTTTTTAGGCTCAGTACAAATCAGTAACCAGTGACACTTAGAATTTTTTCCAGTCAGTACAAATCAGTAACCAAGAACACTTAGAATTTTTTTGAGGCAGTACAAATCAGTAACCAACGACACTTAGAATTTTTTTGAGTCAGTACAAATCAGTAACCAGTGACACTTAGAATTTTTTTGATGCAGTACAAATCAGTAACCAACGACACTTAGAATTTTTTTGATGCAGTACAAATCAGTAACCAAGGACACTTAGAATTTTTTAGAGTCAGTACAAATCAGTAACCAGTGACACTCAGAATTTTTTTGATGCAGTACAAATCAGTAACCAACGACACTTAGAATTTTTTCCAGTCAGTACAAATCAGTAACCAGTGACACTTAGAATTTTTTTGAGTCAGTACAAATCAGTAACCAGTGACACTTAGATTTTTTAGGGTCCAAACTGTGATGGGCGCGAACTTGACTGCTCATACCGACTTTGAGTGCTCGAGGCCGGCTAGCCCGGCCGGATTTGACCCGGTGGTTACAAATCAGTAACCAGTGACACTTAGAATTTTTTCGAGGCAGTACAAATCAGTAACCAACGACACTTAGAATTTTTTAGGCTCAGTACAAATCAGTAACCGACGACACTTAGAATTTTTTTGAGTCTGTAGAAGTCAGTAACCAAGTGCATTTTTGAATTGGTTACTGACTTCTCCTTTCGAGTTGCGGCTGTGGTTGGCTTCAATTAGTCGTGGGGGCTTAATTATCGCCCAGGGGAGCATGCCCCGGTAGTGTGGCCGGGGACGGAGTGCCTTTTGAAGGGGGTGTTTCTGAATTTGGATCCTTTTTGAGTAGCATTGTCGGATGGGTGTGATTTTGAAGGGTGTGTTGGCCGGCGGTGGGGCCAGGCTTAGGGTGAGTGTCCCGCCTTCGGGAGCGGACCGGCCCCCGCGTTCAGGGTGAATTTCGTGCATTTCCAACGTCGGCAAGTGGTCCAGACTGTGATGGGACCGAACTTGACTGCTCATACCGACTTTGAGCGCTCGGGGGCGGCTAGCCCAGCCGGATTTGACCCGGTGGTTCAGCCGAAGGTCTCGACTTTGAGAGCGGACCGGCCCCCGCGTTCGGGCCGATTTTCGTGCATTTCCCAAGTCGGCAAGTGGTCCAAACTGTGATGGGAGCGAACTTGACTGCTCATACCGACTTTGAGTGCTCGAGGCCGGCTAGCCCGGCCGGATTTGACCCGGTGGTTCAGCCGAAGGTCTCGACTTTGAGAGCGGACCGGCCCCCGCGTTGGGGCCGATTTTCGTGCATTTCCCAAGTCGGCAAGTGGTCCAAACTGTGATGGGAGCGAACCTGACTGCTCATACCGACTTTGAGTGCTCGGGGCCGGCTAGCCCGGCCGGATTTGACCCGGTGGTTACAAATCAGTAACCGACGACACTTAGAATTTTTTAGAGTCAGTACAAATCAGTAACCAACGACACTTAGAATTTTTTAGGCTCAGTACAAATCAGTAACCAGTGACACTTAGATTTTTTAGGGTTCAAACTGTGATGGGAGCGAACTTGACTGCTCATACCGACTTTGAGTGCTCGAGGCCGGCTAGCCCGGCCGGATTTGACCCGGTGGTTACAAATCAGTAACCAACGACACTTAGAATTTTTTTGAGGCAGTACAAATCAGTAACCAGTGACACTTAGAATTTTTTAGGCTCAGTACAAATCAGTAACCAGTGACACTTAGACTTTTTTTAGGGTCCAAACTGTGATGGGAGCGAACTTGACTGCTCATACCGACTTTGAGTGCTCGGGGCCGGCTAGCCCGGCCGGATTTGACCCGGTGGTTACAAATCAGTAACCGACGACACTTAGAATTTTTTTGAGGCAGTACAAATCAGTAACCAGTGACACTTAGAATTTTTTAGGCTCAGTACAAATCAGTAACCAGTGACACTTAGAATTTTTTCCAGTCAGTACAAATCAGTAACCAAGAACACTTAGAATTTTTTTGAGGCAGTACAAATCAGTAACCAACGACACTTAGAATTTTTTTGAGTCAGTACAAATCAGTAACCAGTGACACTTAGAATTTTTTTGATGCAGTACAAATCAGTAACCAACGACACTTAGAATTTTTTTGATGCAGTACAAATCAGTAACCAAGGACACTTAGAATTTTTTAGAGTCAGTACAAATCAGTAACCAGTGACACTCAGAATTTTTTTGATGCAGTACAAATCAGTAACCAACGACACTTAGAATTTTTTCCAGTCAGTACAAATCAGTAACCAGTGACACTTAGAATTTTTTTGAGTCAGTACAAATCAGTAACCAGTGACACTTAGATTTTTTAGGGTCCAAACTGTGATGGGCGCGAACTTGACTGCTCATACCGACTTTGAGTGCTCGAGGCCGGCTAGCCCAGCCGGATTTGACCCGGTGGTTACAAATCAGTAACCAGTGACACTTAGAATTTTTTCGAGGCAGTACAAATCAGTAACCAGTGACACTTAGAATTTTTTAGGCTCAGTACAAATCAGTAACCGACGACACTTAGAATTTTTTTGAGTCTGTAGAAGTCAGTAACCAAGTGCATTTTTGAATTGGTTACTGACTTCTCCTTTCGAGTTGCGGCTGTGGTTGGCTTCAATTAGTCGTGGGGGCTTAATTATCGCCCAGGGGAGCATGCCCCGGTAGTGTGGCCGGGGACGGAGTGCCTTTTGAAGGGGGTGTTTCTGAATTTGGATCCTTTTTGAGTAGCATTGTCGGATGGGTGTGATTTTGAAGGGTGTGTTGGCCGGCGGTGGGGCCAGGCTTAGGGTGAGTGTCCCGCCTTCGGGAGCGGACCGGCCCCCGCGTTCAGGGTGAATTTCGTGCATTTCCAACGTCGGCAAGTGGTCCAGACTGTGATGGGACCGAACTTGACTGCTCATACCGACTTTGAGCGCTCGGGGGCGGCTAGCCCAGCCGGATTTGACCCGGTGGTTCAGCCGAAGGTCTCGACTTTGAGAGCGGACCGGCCCCCGCGTTCGGGCCGATTTTCGTGCATTTCCCAAGTCGGCAAGTGGTCCAAACTGTGATGGGAGCGAACTTGACTGCTCATACCGACTTTGAGTGCTCGAGGCCGGCTAGCCCGGCCGGATTTGACCCGGTGGTTCAGCCGAAGGTCTCGACTTTGAGAGCGGACCGGCCCCCGCGTTGGGGCCGATTTTCGTGCATTTCCCAAGTCGGCAAGTGGTCCAAACTGTGATGGGAGCGAACCTGACTGCTCATACCGACTTTGAGTGCTCGGGGCCGGCTAGCCCGGCCGGATTTGACCCGGTGGTTACAAATCAGTAACCAACGACACTTAGAATTTTTTAGAGTCAGTACAAATCAGTAACCAGTGACACTTAGAATTTTTTAGGCTCAGTACAAATCAGTAACCAGTGACACTTAGATTTTTTAGGGTTCAAACTGTGATGGGAGCGAACTTGACTGCTCATACCGACTTTGAGTGCTCGAGGCCGGCTAGCCCGGCCGGATTTGACCCGGTGGTTACAAATCAGTAACCAACGACACTTAGAATTTTTTTGAGGCAGTACAAATCAGTAACCAGTGACACTTAGAATTTTTTAGGCTCAGTACAAATCAGTAACCAGTGACACTTAGACTTTTTTTAGGGTCCAAACTGTGATGGGAGCGAACTTGACTGCTCATACCGACTTTGAGTGCTCGGGGCCGGCTAGCCCGGCCGGATTTGACCCGGTGGTTACAAATCAGTAACCGACGACACTTAGAATTTTTTTGAGGCAGTACAAATCAGTAACCAGTGACACTTAGAATTTTTTAGGCTCAGTACAAATCAGTAACCAGTGACACTTAGAATTTTTTCCAGTCAGTACAAATCAGTAACCAAGAACACTTAGAATTTTTTTGAGGCAGTACAAATCAGTAACCAACGACACTTAGAATTTTTTTGAGTCAGTACAAATCAGTAACCAGTGACACTTAGAATTTTTTTGATGCAGTACAAATCAGTAACCAACGACACTTAGAATTTTTTTGATGCAGTACAAATCAGTAACCAAGGACACTTAGAATTTTTTAGAGTCAGTACAAATCAGTAACCAGTGACACTCAGAATTTTTTTGATGCAGTACAAATCAGTAACCAACGACACTTAGAATTTTTTCCAGTCAGTACAAATCAGTAACCAGTGACACTTAGAATTTTTTTGAGTCAGTACAAATCAGTAACCAGTGACACTTAGATTTTTTAGGGTCCAAACTGTGATGGGCGCGAACTTGACTGCTCATACCGACTTTGAGTGCTCGAGGCCGGCTAGCCCGGCCGGATTTGACCCGGTGGTTACAAATCAGTAACCAGTGACACTTAGAATTTTTTCGAGGCAGTACAAATCAGTAACCAACGACACTTAGAATTTTTTAGGCTCAGTACAAATCAGTAACCGACGACACTTAGAATTTTTTTGAGTCTGTAGAAGTCAGTAACCAAGTGCATTTTTGAATTGGTTACTGACTTCTCCTTTCGAGTTGCGGCTGTGGTTGGCTTCAATTAGTCGTGGGGGCTTAATTATCGCCCAGGGGAGCATGCCCCGGTAGTGTGGCCGGGGACGGAGTGCCTTTTGAAGGGGGTGTTTCTGAATTTGGATCCTTTTTGAGTAGCATTGTCGGATGGGTGTGATTTTGAAGGGTGTGTTGGCCGGCGGTGGGGCCAGGCTTAGGGTGAGTGTCCCGCCTTCGGGAGCGGACCGGCCCCCGCGTTCAGGGTGAATTTCGTGCATTTCCAACGTCGGCAAGTGGTCCAGACTGTGATGGGACCGAACTTGACTGCTCATACCGACTTTGAGCGCTCGGGGGCGGCTAGCCCAGCCGGATTTGACCCGGTGGTTCAGCCGAAGGTCTCGACTTTGAGAGCGGACCGGCCCCCGCGTTCGGGCCGATTTTCGTGCATTTCCCAAGTCGGCAAGTGGTCCAAACTGTGATGGGAGCGAACTTGACTGCTCATACCGACTTTGAGTGCTCGAGGCCGGCTAGCCCGGCCGGATTTGACCCGGTGGTTCAGCCGAAGGTCTCGACTTTGAGAGCGGACCGGCCCCCGCGTTGGGGCCGATTTTCGTGCATTTCCCAAGTCGGCAAGTGGTCCAAACTGTGATGGGAGCGAACCTGACTGCTCATACCGACTTTGAGTGCTCGGGGCCGGCTAGCCCGGCCGGATTTGACCCGGTGGTTACAAATCAGTAACCAACGACACTTAGAATTTTTTAGAGTCAGTACAAATCAGTAACCAGTGACACTTAGAATTTTTTAGGCTCAGTACAAATCAGTAACCAGTGACACTTAGATTTTTTAGGGTTCAAACTGTGATGGGAGCGAACTTGACTGCTCATACCGACTTTGAGTGCTCGAGGCCGGCTAGCCCGGCCGGATTTGACCCGGTGGTTACAAATCAGTAACCAACGACACTTAGAATTTTTTTGAGGCAGTACAAATCAGTAACCAGTGACACTTAGAATTTTTTAGGCTCAGTACAAATCAGTAACCAGTGACACTTAGACTTTTTTTAGGGTCCAAACTGTGATGGGAGCGAACTTGACTGCTCATACCGACTTTGAGTGCTCGGGGCCGGCTAGCCCGGCCGGATTTGACCCGGTGGTTACAAATCAGTAACCGACGACACTTAGAATTTTTTTGAGGCAGTACAAATCAGTAACCAGTGACACTTAGAATTTTTTAGGCTCAGTACAAATCAGTAACCAGTGACACTTAGAATTTTTTCCAGTCAGTACAAATCAGTAACCAAGAACACTTAGAATTTTTTTGAGGCAGTACAAATCAGTAACCAACGACACTTAGAATTTTTTTGAGTCAGTACAAATCAGTAACCAGTGACACTTAGAATTTTTTTGATGCAGTACAAATCAGTAACCAACGACACTTAGAATTTTTTTGATGCAGTACAAATCAGTAACCAAGGACACTTAGAATTTTTTAGAGTCAGTACAAATCAGTAACCAGTGACACTCAGAATTTTTTTGATGCAGTACAAATCAGTAACCAACGACACTTAGAATTTTTTCCAGTCAGTACAAATCAGTAACCAGTGACACTTAGAATTTTTTTGAGTCAGTACAAATCAGTAACCAGTGACACTTAGATTTTTTAGGGTCCAAACTGTGATGGGCGCGAACTTGACTGCTCATACCGACTTTGAGTGCTCGAGGCCGGCTAGCCCAGCCGGATTTGACCCGGTGGTTACAAATCAGTAACCAGTGACACTTAGAATTTTTTCGAGGCAGTACAAATCAGTAACCAACGACACTTAGAATTTTTTAGGCTCAGTACAAATCAGTAACCGACGACACTTAGAATTTTTTTGAGTCTGTAGAAGTCAGTAACCAAGTGCATTTTTGAATTGGTTACTGACTTCTCCTTTCGAGTTGCGGCTGTGGTTGGCTTCAATTAGTCGTGGGGGCTTAATTATCGCCCAGGGGAGCATGCCCCGGTAGTGTGGCCGGGGACGGAGTGCCTTTTGAAGGGGGTGTTTCTGAATTTGGATCCTTTTTGAGTAGCATTGTCGGATGGGTGTGATTTTGAAGGGTGTGTTGGCCGGCGGTGGGGCCAGGCTTAGGGTGAGTGTCCCGCCTTCGGGAGCGGACCGGCCCCCGCGTTCAGGGTGAATTTCGTGCATTTCCAACGTCGGCAAGTGGTCCAGACTGTGATGGGACCGAACTTGACTGCTCATACCGACTTTGAGCGCTCGGGGGCGGCTAGCCCAGCCGGATTTGACCCGGTGGTTCAGCCGAAGGTCTCGACTTTGAGAGCGGACCGGCCCCCGCGTTCGGGCCGATTTTCGTGCATTTCCCAAGTCGGCAAGTGGTCCAAACTGTGATGGGAGCGAACTTGACTGCTCATACCGACTTTGAGTGCTCGAGGCCGGCTAGCCCGGCCGGATTTGACCCGGTGGTTCAGCCGAAGGTCTCGACTTTGAGAGCGGACCGGCCCCCGCGTTGGGGCCGATTTTCGTGCATTTCCCAAGTCGGCAAGTGGTCCAAACTGTGATGGGAGCGAACCTGACTGCTCATACCGACTTTGAGTGCTCGGGGCCGGCTAGCCCGGCCGGATTTGACCCGGTGGTTACAAATCAGTAACCAACGACACTTAGAATTTTTTAGAGTCAGTACAAATCAGTAACCAGTGACACTTAGAATTTTTTAGGCTCAGTACAAATCAGTAACCAGTGACACTTAGATTTTTTAGGGTTCAAACTGTGATGGGAGCGAACTTGACTGCTCATACCGACTTTGAGTGCTCGAGGCCGGCTAGCCCGGCCGGATTTGACCCGGTGGTTACAAATCAGTAACCAACGACACTTAGAATTTTTTTGAGGCAGTACAAATCAGTAACCAGTGACACTTAGAATTTTTTAGGCTCAGTACAAATCAGTAACCAGTGACACTTAGACTTTTTTTAGGGTCCAAACTGTGATGGGAGCGAACTTGACTGCTCATACCGACTTTGAGTGCTCGGGGCCGGCTAGCCCGGCCGGATTTGACCCGGTGGTTACAAATCAGTAACCGACGACACTTAGAATTTTTTTGAGGCAGTACAAATCAGTAACCAGTGACACTTAGAATTTTTTAGGCTCAGTACAAATCAGTAACCAGTGACACTTAGAATTTTTTCCAGTCAGTACAAATCAGTAACCAAGAACACTTAGAATTTTTTTGAGGCAGTACAAATCAGTAACCAACGACACTTAGAATTTTTTTGAGTCAGTACAAATCAGTAACCAGTGACACTTAGAATTTTTTTGATGCAGTACAAATCAGTAACCAACGACACTTAGAATTTTTTTGATGCAGTACAAATCAGTAACCAAGGACACTTAGAATTTTTTAGAGTCAGTACAAATCAGTAACCAGTGACACTCAGAATTTTTTTGATGCAGTACAAATCAGTAACCAACGACACTTAGAATTTTTTCCAGTCAGTACAAATCAGTAACCAGTGACACTTAGAATTTTTTTGAGTCAGTACAAATCAGTAACCAGTGACACTTAGATTTTTTAGGGTCCAAACTGTGATGGGCGCGAACTTGACTGCTCATACCGACTTTGAGTGCTCGAGGCCGGCTAGCCCAGCCGGATTTGACCCGGTGGTTACAAATCAGTAACCAGTGACACTTAGAATTTTTTCGAGGCAGTACAAATCAGTAACCAGTGACACTTAGAATTTTTTAGGCTCAGTACAAATCAGTAACCGACGACACTTAGAATTTTTTTGAGTCTGTAGAAGTCAGTAACCAAGTGCATTTTTGAATTGGTTACTGACTTCTCCTTTCGAGTTGCGGCTGTGGTTGGCTTCAATTAGTCGTGGGGGCTTAATTATCGCCCAGGGGAGCATGCCCCGGTAGTGTGGCCGGGGACGGAGTGCCTTTTGAAGGGGGTGTTTCTGAATTTGGATCCTTTTTGAGTAGCATTGTCGGATGGGTGTGATTTTGAAGGGTGTGTTGGCCGGCGGTGGGGCCAGGCTTAGGGTGAGTGTCCCGCCTTCGGGAGCGGACCGGCCCCCGCGTTCAGGGTGAATTTCGTGCATTTCCAACGTCGGCAAGTGGTCCAGACTGTGATGGGACCGAACTTGACTGCTCATACCGACTTTGAGCGCTCGGGGGCGGCTAGCCCAGCCGGATTTGACCCGGTGGTTCAGCCGAAGGTCTCGACTTTGAGAGCGGACCGGCCCCCGCGTTCGGGCCGATTTTCGTGCATTTCCCAAGTCGGCAAGTGGTCCAAACTGTGATGGGAGCGAACTTGACTGCTCATACCGACTTTGAGTGCTCGAGGCCGGCTAGCCCGGCCGGATTTGACCCGGTGGTTCAGCCGAAGGTCTCGACTTTGAGAGCGGACCGGCCCCCGCGTTGGGGCCGATTTTCGTGCATTTCCCAAGTCGGCAAGTGGTCCAAACTGTGATGGGAGCGAACCTGACTGCTCATACCGACTTTGAGTGCTCGGGGCCGGCTAGCCCGGCCGGATTTGACCCGGTGGTTACAAATCAGTAACCAACGACACTTAGAATTTTTTAGAGTCAGTACAAATCAGTAACCAACGACACTTAGAATTTTTTAGGCTCAGTACAAATCAGTAACCAGTGACACTTAGAATTTTTAGGGTTCAAACTGTGATGGGAGCGAACTTGACTGCTCATACCGACTTTGAGTGCTCGAGGCCGGCTAGCCCGGCCGGATTTGACCCGGTGGTTACAAATCAGTAACCAACGACACTTAGAATTTTTTTGAGGCAGTACAAATCAGTAACCAGTGACACTTAGAATTTTTTAGGCTCAGTACAAATCAGTAACCAGTGACACTTAGACTTTTTTTAGGGTCCAAACTGTGATGGGAGCGAACTTGACTGCTCATACCGACTTTGAGTGCTCGGGGCCGGCTAGCCCGGCCGGATTTGACCCGGTGGTTACAAATCAGTAACCGACGACACTTAGAATTTTTTTGAGGCAGTACAAATCAGTAACCAGTGACACTTAGAATTTTTTAGGCTCAGTACAAATCAGTAACCAGTGACACTTAGAATTTTTTCCAGTCAGTACAAATCAGTAACCAAGAACACTTAGAATTTTTTTGAGGCAGTACAAATCAGTAACCAACGACACTTAGAATTTTTTTGAGTCAGTACAAATCAGTAACCAGTGACACTTAGAATTTTTTTGATGCAGTACAAATCAGTAACCAACGACACTTAGAATTTTTTTGATGCAGTACAAATCAGTAACCAAGGACACTTAGAATTTTTTAGAGTCAGTACAAATCAGTAACCAGTGACACTCAGAATTTTTTTGATGCAGTACAAATCAGTAACCAACGACACTTAGAATTTTTTCCAGTCAGTACAAATCAGTAACCAGTGACACTTAGAATTTTTTTGAGTCAGTACAAATCAGTAACCAGTGACACTTAGATTTTTTAGGGTCCAAACTGTGATGGGAGCGAACTTGACTGCTCATACCGACTTTGAGTGCTCGGGGCCGGCTAGCCCGGCCGGATTTGACCCGGTGGTTACAAATCAGTAACCAGTGACACTTAGAATTTTTTCCAGTCAGTACAAATCAGTAACCAAGGACACTTAGAATTTTTTAGGCTCAGTACAAATCAGTAACCAGTGACACTTAGATTTTTTAGGGTTCAATCTGTGATGGGAGCGAACTTGACTGCTCATACCGACTTTGAGTGCTCGAGGCCGGCTAGCCCGGCCGGATTTGACCCGGTGGTTACAAATCAGTAACCAACGACACTTAGAATTTTTTAGAGTCAGTACAAATCAGTAACCAACGACACTTAGAATTTTTTAGGCTCAGTACAAATCAGTAACCAGTGACACTTAGAATTTTTAGGGTTCAAACTGTGATGGGAGCGAACTTGACTGCTCATACCGACTTTGAGTGCTCGAGGCCGGCTAGCCCGGCCGGATTTGACCCGGTGGTTACAAATCAGTAACCAACGACACTTAGAATTTTATTCAGTCAGTACAAATCAGTCACCAGTGACACTTAGAATTTTTTAGGGTCCAGACTGTGATGGGAGCGAACTTGACTGCTCATACCGACTTTGAGTGCTCGAGGCCGGCTAGCCCGGCCGGATTTGACCCGGTGGTTACAAATCAGTAACCAACGACACTTAGAATTTTTTAGAGTCAGTACAAATCAGTAACCAACGACACTTAGAATTTTTTAGGCTCAGTACAAATCAGTAACCAGTGACACTTAGAATTTTTAGGGTTCAAACTGTGATGGGAGCGAACTTGACTGCTCATACCGACTTTGAGTGCTCGAGGCCGGCTAGCCCGGCCGGATTTGACCCGGTGGTTACAAATCAGTAACCAACGACACTTAGAATTTTATTCAGTCAGTACAAATCAGTCACCAGTGACACTTAGAATTTTTTAGGGTCCAGACTGTGATGGGAGCGAACTTGACTGCTCATACCGACTTTGAGTGCTCGAGGCCGGCTAGCCCGGCCGGATTTGACCCGGTGGTTACAAATCAGTAACCAACGACACTTAGAATTTTTTCGAGTCAGTACAAATCAGTAACCAGTGACACTTAGATTTTTTAGGGTCCAAACTGTGATGGGAGCGAACTTGACTGCTCATACCGACTTTGAGTGCTCGAGGCCGGCTAGCCCGGCCGGATTTGACCCGGTGGTTCTGCCGAAGGTCTCGCCTTCGAGAGCGGACCCTGCCACCGTGTTCAGGCCGAGTTTCATGCATTTCCAACGTTGGGAAATCAGTAACCAGAAAAACTTAGAAAAAATGCCCAAAAAGAAGAAATCAGTAACCAGAAAAACTTAGAAAAATGCCCGAAAATGAGAAATGAGTAACCAGAAAAACTTAGAAAAATGCCCAAAAAGAAGAAATGAGTAACCAGAAAAACTTAGAAAAATGCCCAAAAAGAAGAAATGAGTAACCAGAAAAACTTAGAAAAATGCCCAAAAAGAAGAAATCAGTAACTAGAAAAACTTAGAAAAATGCCCGAAAATGAGAAATGAGTAACCAGAAAAACTTAGAAAAATGCCCAAAAAGAAGAAATCAGTAACTAGAAAAACTTAGAAAAATGCCCAAAAATAAGAAATGAGTAACCAGAAAAACTTAGAAAAATGTCCAAAAAGAAGAAATCAGTAACTAGAAAAACTTAGAAAAATGCCCGAAAATGAGAAATGAGTAACCAGAAAAACTTAGAAAAATGCCCAAAAAGAAGAAATGAGCAACCAGAAAAACTTAGAAAAATGCCCAAAAAGAAGAAATGAGTAACCAGAAAAACTTAGAAAAATGCCCAAAAAGAAGAAATCAGTAACTAGAAAAACTTAGAAAAATGCCCAAAAATAAGAAATGAGTAACCAGAAAAACTTAGAAAAATGCCCAAAAAGAAGAAATCAGTAACTAGAAAAACTTAGAAAAATGCCCGAAAATGAGAAATGAGTAACCAGAAAAACTTAGAAAAATGCCCAAAAAGAAGAAATGAGTAACCAGAAAAACTTAGAAAAATGCCCAAAAAGAAGAAATGAGTAACCAGAAAAACTTAGAAAAATGCCCAAAAAGAAGAAATCAGTAACTAGAAAAACTTAGAAAAATGCCCGAAAATGAGAAATGAGTAACCAGAAAAACTTAGAAAAATGCCCAAAAAGAAGAAATGAGTAACTAGAAAAACTTAGAAAAATGCCCAAAAAGAAGAAATCAGTAACTAGAAAAACTTAGAAAAATGCCCGAAAATGAGAAATGAGTAACCAGAAAAACTTAGAAAAATGCCCAAAAATAAGAAATGAGTAACCAGAAAAACTTAGAAAAATGCCCAAAAAGAAGAAATCAGTAACTAGAAAAACTTAGAAAAATGCCCGAAAATGAGAAATGAGTAACCAGAAAAACTTAGAAAAATGCCCAAAAAGAAGAAATGAGTAACCAGAAAAACTTAGAAAAATGCCCAAAAAGAAGAAATGAGTAACCAGAAAAACTTAGAAAAATGCCCAAAAAGAAGAAATCAGTAACTAGAAAAACTTAGAAAAATGCCCGAAAATGAGAAATGAGTAACCAGAAAAACTTAGAAAAATGCCCAAAAAGAAGAAATCAGTAACTAGAAAAACTTAGAAAAATGCCCGAAAATGAGAAATGAGTAACCAGAAAAACTTAGAAAAATGATCAAAAATAATAAATCAGTAACCAGAAAAACTTAGGAAAAAACACTTAGAAAATTTTTCAGCAAAGTGTGAAAAATATTCTAAGTGTCAGCGGAGGAAAGTGCCGAAGCATCGGGAAAGATTCACAAACTCGCGCCGAACATGTGTTCCGAAGTGCCGCAGGAACTGTGTGAATTGAGCCCGGCAAATGGCCAACTGTCATTTTGTGTCTGCAGCCCGAAAACTTTAACTTTGTCTGTCGCGGAAGTCCCGAGCGGGAAAAATCCAAACGGTTTTGCGGGGATCGAGTTCCAGAGCGATGCAGTCAAATTTGAAATTCAGACCCATTCAGTGCCACTTGCATTTGTTACACAGTGAGGTTGGCGGGGTACCCGGAGATTTCTGGGAACACGATTTTTAGAACAAAATGGCGGCGCGGGACCTTTTTGAAAGGCATCCGAAAAACGGTTCCACGGGCATAGCACTCTAATGGCGGGTATGAGTGCATGCTGGAGAGCTCTTGGAAGTCGAATTTTTGACACTTTGTCAATTTTTTGACAGAATTGCCAAACTCTCCCTGTCTGTTCTAAGAGTCGGTCAGAGACCTGTGTGGAGGTCTCTTGACACGATTGGAGGGCGGGCAATCCCCACGTTGACTCCGGCCGTCCCTCCACAGGCGCTCGTGTCCAAAATGAAGGCGAGAGACGCGAGTGGCCTGGTTCCCTTGGGTGCTGCCAGGAAGGATGCGGGCTGACCCTTGCCTGAGCACTCCCTAAAGCCTCTTACGAGTCGAGGGCCGGCCTCGGGCGCCGCACGACCGGCTCTGGGAGTGGGTGGCCGCTATTGTGAATAGGCTGGTCCTTCCCGCTGCCACCCGGCCAAGTGCGACGGCTCTGCCGCCCTGCGGTGCTCGTCACCCAGGTTTGGGGAACTCGGTCAGAGGCTGTGGCGGGGGGTCTCTTGACACGATTGGAGGACGGGCCATCCCCACGTTGACTCCGGCCGTCCCTCCACAGGCGCTCGTGTCCAAAATGAAGGCGAGAGACGCGAGTGGCCTGGTTCCCTTGGGTGCTGCCAGGAAGGGTGCGGGCTGACCCTTGCCTGAGCACTCCGTAAAGCCTCTTACGAGTCGAGGGCCGGCCTCGGGCGCCGCACGACCGGCTCTGGGAGTGGGTGGCCGCTATTGTGAATAGGCTGGTCCTTCCTGCTGCCATCCGGCCAAGTGCGACGGCTCTGCCGCCCTGCGCTGCTCGTCACCCAGGTTTGGGGAACTCGGTCAGAGGCCGTGGCGGGGGGTCTCTTGACACGATTGGAGGACGGGCCATCCCCACGTTGACTCCGGCCGTCCCTCCACAGGCGCTCGTGTCCAAAATGAAGGCGAGAGACGCGAGTGGCCTGGATCCCTTGGGTGCCGCCAGGAAGGGTGTGGGCTGACCCTTGCCTGAGCACACGTTAAAGCCTCTTACGAGTCGAGGGCCGGCCTCGGGCGCCGCACGACCGGCTCTGGGAGTGGGTGGCCGCTATTGTGAATAGGCTGGTCCTTCCCGCTGCCATCCGGCCAAGTGCGACGGCTCTGCCGCCCTGCGGTGCTCGTCACCCAGGTTTGGGGAACTCGGTCAGAGGCCGGTGCGGGGGGTCTCTTGACACGATTGGAGGACGGGCCATCCCCACGTTGACTCCGGCCGTCCCTCCACAGGCGCTCGTGTCCAAAATGAAGGCGAGAGACGCGAGTGGCCTGGATCCCTTGGGTGCCGCCAGGAAGGGTGTGGGCTGACCCTTGCCTGAGCACACGTTAAAGCCCCTTACGAGTCGAGGGACGGCCTCGGGCGCCGCACGACCGGCTCTGGGAGTGGGTGGCCGCTATTGTGTATAGGCTGGTCCTTCCCGCTGCCATCCGGCCAAGTGCGACGGCGCTGCCGCCCTGCGGTGCTCGTCACCCAGGTTTGGGGAACTCGGTCAGAGGCCGGTGCAGGGGTCTCTTGACACGATTGGAGGACGGGCCACCCCCACGTTGACTCCGGCCGTCCGTCCACAGGCGCTCGTGTCCAAAATGAAGGCGAGAGACGCGAGTGGCCTGGATCCCTTGGGTGCCGCCAGGAAGGGTGTGGGCTGACCCTTGCCTGAGCACACGTTAAAGCCCCTTACGAGTCGAGGGACGGCCTCGGGCGCCGCACGACCGGCTCTGGGAGTGGGTGGCCGCTATTGTGTGTAGGCTGGTCCTTCCCGCTGCCATCCGGCCAAGTGCGACGGCGCTGCCGCCCTGCGGTGCTCGTCACCCAGGTTTGGGGAACTCGGTCAGAGGCCGGTGCAGGGGTCTCTTGACACGATTGGAGGACGGGCCACCCCCACGTTGACTCCGGCCGTCCGTCCACAGGCGCTCGTGTCCAAAATGAAGGCGAGAGACGCGAGTGGCCTGGATCCCTTGGGTGCCGCCAGGAAGGGTGTAGGCTGGCCCTTGCCTGAGCACACTGTAAAGCCTCTTACGAGTCGAGGGTCGGCCTCGGGCGCCGCACGACCGGCTCTGGGAGTGGGTGGCCGCTATTGTGAATAGGCTGGTCCTTCCCGCTGCCATCCGGCCAAGTGCGACGGCTCTGCCGCCCTGCGCTGCTCGTCACCCAGGTTTGGGGAACTCGGTCAGAG
>NW_028270288.1:7500-22500 GCF_037043375.1 Chiloscyllium plagiosum | reverse complement strand
AGTAACCAGTGACACTTAGAATTTTTTCGAGGCAGTACAAATCAGTAACCAACGACACTTAGAATTTTTTAGGCTCAGTACAAATCAGTAACCAGTGACACTTAGAATTTTTTAGAGTCAGTACAAATCAGTAACCAGTGACACTTAGAATTTTTTTGATGCAGTACAAATCAGTAACCAACGACACTTAGAATTTTTTTGATGCAGTACAAATCAGTAACCAAGGACACTTAGAATTTTTTAGAGTCAGTACAAATCAGTAACCAGTGACACTTAGAATTTGTTTGAGGCAGTACAAATCAGTAACCAGTGACACTTAGAATTTTATTCAGTCAGTACAAATCAGTAACCAACGACACTTAGAATTTTTTCGAGGCAGTACAAATCAGTAACCAACGACACTTAGAATTTTTTCGAGGCAGTACAAATCAGTAACCAACGACACTTAGAATTTTTTAGGCTCAGTACAAATCAGTAACCAGTGACACTTAGAATTTTTTCCAGTCAGTACAAATCAGTAACCAACGACACTTAGAATTTTTTCCAGTCAGTACAAATCAGTAACCAACGACACTTAGAATTTTTAGGGTCCAAACTGTGATGGGAGCGAACTTGACTGCTCATACCGACTTTGAGTGCTCGAGGCCGGCTAGCCCAGCCGGATTTGACCCGGTGGTTACAAATCAGTAACCAGTGACACTTAGAATTTTTTCGAGGCAGTACAAATCAGTAACCAACGACACTTAGAATTTTTTTGAGTCAGTACAAATCAGTAACCAGTGACACTTAGAATTTTTTTGATGCAGTACAAATCAGTAACCAACGACACTTAGAATTTTTTCCAGTCAGTACAAATCAGTAACCAAGGACACTTAGAATTTTTTAGGCTCAGTACAAATCAGTAACCAGTGACACTTAGAATTTTTTAGGCTCAGTACAAATCAGTAACCAGTGACACTTAGAATTTTTTTGATGCAGTACAAATCAGTAACCAACGACACTTAGAATTTTTTCCAGTCAGTACAAATCAGTAACCAAGGACACTTAGAATTTTTTAGGCTCAGTACAAATCAGTAACCAGTGACACTTAGAATTTTTTAGGCTCAGTACAAATCAGTAACCAACGACACTTAGAATTTTTTCCAGTCAGTACAAATCAGTAACCAGTGACACTTAGAATTTTTTTGAGGCAGTACAAATCAGTAACCAGTGACACTTAGAATTTTATTCAGTCAGTACAAATCAGTAACCAACGACACTTAGAATTTTTTCCAGTCAGTACAAATCAGTAACCAGTGACACTTAGAATTTTTTCGAGGCAGTACAAATCAGTAACCAACGACACTTAGAATTTTTTAGGCTCAGTACAAATCAGTAACCAGTGACACTTAGAATTTTTTAGAGTCAGTACAAATCAGTAACCAGTGACACTTAGAATTTTTTTGATGCAGTACAAATCAGTAACCAACGACACTTAGAATTTTTTTGATGCAGTACAAATCAGTAACCAAGGACACTTAGAATTTTTTAGAGTCAGTACAAATCAGTAACCAGTGACACTTAGAATTTTTTTGATGCAGTACAAATCAGTAACCAACGACACTTAGAATTTTTTTGATGCAGTACAAATCAGTAACCAACGACACTTAGAATTTTTTCCAGTCAGTACAAATCAGTAACCAAGGACACTTAGAATTTTTTAGGCTCAGTACAAATCAGTAACCAGTGACACTTAGAATTTTTTAGGCTCAGTACAAATCAGTAACCAACGACACTTAGAATTTTTTCCAGTCAGTACAAATCAGTAACCAGTGACACTTAGAATTTTTTTGAGGCAGTACAAATCAGTAACCAGTGACACTTAGAATTTTATTCAGTCAGTACAAATCAGTAACCAACGACACTTAGAATTTTTTCCAGTCAGTACAAATCAGTAACCAGTGACACTTAGAATTTTTTCGAGGCAGTACAAATCAGTAACCAACGACACTTAGAATTTTTTAGGCTCAGTACAAATCAGTAACCAGTGACACTTAGAATTTTTTAGAGTCAGTACAAATCAGTAACCAGTGACACTTAGAATTTTTTTGATGCAGTACAAATCAGTAACCAACGACACTTAGAATTTTTTTGATGCAGTACAAATCAGTAACCAAGGACACTTAGAATTTTTTAGAGTCAGTACAAATCAGTAACCAGTGACACTTAGAATTTGTTTGAGGCAGTACAAATCAGTAACCAGTGACACTTAGAATTTTATTCAGTCAGTACAAATCAGTAACCAACGACACTTAGAATTTTTTCGAGGCAGTACAAATCAGTAACCAACGACACTTAGAATTTTTTCGAGGCAGTACAAATCAGTAACCAACGACACTTAGAATTTTTTAGGCTCAGTACAAATCAGTAACCAACGACACTTAGAATTTTTTAGGCTCAGTACAAATCAGTAACCGACGACACTTAGAATTTTTTTGAGTCTGTAGAAGTCAGTAACCAAGTGCATTTTTGAATTGGTTACTGACTTCTCCTTTCGAGTTGCGGCTGTGGTTGGCTTCAATTAGTCGTGGGGGCTTAATTATCGCCCAGGGGAGCATGCCCCGGTAGTGTGGCCGGGGACGGAGTGCCTTTTGAAGGGGGTGTTTCTGAATTTGGATCCTTTTTGAGTAGCATTGTCGGATGGGTGTGATTTTGAAGGGTGTGTTGGCCGGCGGTGGGGCCAGGCTTAGGGTGAGTGTCCCGCCTTCGGGAGCGGACCGGCCCCCGCGTTCAGGGTGAATTTCGTGCATTTCCAACGTCGGCAAGTGGTCCAGACTGTGATGGGAGCGAACTTGACTGCTCATACCGACTTTGAGTGCTCGAGGCCGGCTAGCCCGGCCGGATTTGACCCGGTGGTTACAAATCAGTAACCGACGACACTTAGAATTTTTTAGAGTCAGTACAAATCAGTAACCAGTGACACTTAGAATTTTTTAGGCTCAGTACAAATCAGTAACCAGTGACACTTAGAATTTTTAGGGTTCAAACTGTGATGGGAGCGAACTTGACTGCTCATACCGACTTTGAGTGCTCGAGGCCGGCTAGCCCGGCCGGATTTGACCCGGTGGTTACAAATCAGTAACCAACGACACTTAGAATTTTTTTGAGGCAGTACAAATCAGTAACCAGTGACACTTAGAATTTTTTAGGCTCAGTACAAATCAGTAACCAGTGACACTTAGACTTTTTTTAGGGTCCAAACTGTGATGGGAGCGAACTTGACTGCTCATACCGACTTTGAGTGCTCGGGGCCGGCTAGCCCGGCCGGATTTGACCCGGTGGTTACAAATCAGTAACCGACGACACTTAGAATTTTTTTGAGGCAGTACAAATCAGTAACCAGTGACACTTAGAATTTTTTAGGCTCAGTACAAATCAGTAACCAGTGACACTTAGAATTTTTTCCAGTCAGTACAAATCAGTAACCAAGAACACTTAGAATTTTTTTGAGGCAGTACAAATCAGTAACCAACGACACTTAGAATTTTTTTGAGTCAGTACAAATCAGTAACCAGTGACACTTAGAATTTTTTTGATGCAGTACAAATCAGTAACCAACGACACTTAGAATTTTTTTGATGCAGTACAAATCAGTAACCAAGGACACTTAGAATTTTTTAGAGTCAGTACAAATCAGTAACCAGTGACACTCAGAATTTTTTTGATGCAGTACAAATCAGTAACCAACGACACTTAGAATTTTTTCCAGTCAGTACAAATCAGTAACCAGTGACACTTAGAATTTTTTTGAGTCAGTACAAATCAGTAACCAGTGACACTTAGATTTTTTAGGGTCCAAACTGTGATGGGAGCGAACTTGACTGCTCATACCGACTTTGAGTGCTCGGGGCCGGCTAGCCCGGCCGGATTTGACCCGGTGGTTACAAATCAGTAACCAGTGACACTTAGAATTTTTTTAGGGTCCAAACTGTGATGGGAGCGAACTTGACTGCTCATACCGACTTTGAGTGCTCGGGGCCGGCTAGCCCGGCCGGATTTGACCCGGTGGTTACAAATCAGTAACCAGTGACACTTAGAATTTTTTCCAGTCAGTACAAATCAGTAACCAAGGACACTTAGAATTTTTTAGGCTCAGTACAAATCAGTAACCAGTGACACTTAGACTTTTTTTAGGGTCCAAACTGTGATGGGAGCGAACTTGACTGCTCATACCGACTTTGAGTGCTCGGGGCCGGCTAGCCCGGCCGGATTTGACCCGGTGGTTACAAATCAGTAACCGACGACACTTGGAATTTTTTTGAGGCAGTACAAATCAGTAACCAGTGACACTTAGAATTTTTTAGGCTCAGTACAAATCAGTAACCAGTGACACTTAGAATTTTTTCCAGTCAGTACAAATCAGTAACCAAGAACACTTAGAATTTTTTTGAGGCAGTACAAATCAGTAACCAACGACACTTAGAATTTTTTTGATGCAGTACAAATCAGTAACCAGTGACACTTAGAATTTTTTTGATGCAGTACAAATCAGTAACCAACGACACTTAGAATTTTTTTGATGCAGTACAAATCAGTAACCAAGGACACTTAGAATTTTTTATAGTCAGTACAAATCAGTAACCAGTGACACTTAGAATTTTTTTGATGCAGTACAAATCAGTAACCAACGACACTTAGAATTTTTTCCAGTCAGTACAAATCAGTAACCAGTGACACTTAGAATTTTTTTGATGCAGTACAAATCAGTAACCAACGACACTTAGAATTTTTTTGATGCAGTACAAATCAGTAACCAAGGACACTTAGAATTTTTTAGAGTCAGTACAAATCAGTAACCAGTGACACTCAGAATTTTTTTGATGCAGTACAAATCAGTAACCAACGACACTTAGAATTTTTTCCAGTCAGTACAAATCAGTAACCAGTGACACTTAGAATTTTTTTGATGCAGTACAAATCAGTAACCAAGAACACTTAGAATTTTTTTGAGGCAGTACAAATCAGTAACCAACGACACTTAGAATTTTTTTGAGTCAGTACAAATCAGTAACCAGTGACACTTAGAATTTTTTTGATGCAGTACAAATCAGTAACCAACGACACTTAGAATTTTTTTGATGCAGTACAAATCAGTAACCAAGGACACTTAGAATTTTTTAGAGTCAGTACAAATCAGTAACCAGTGACACTCAGAATTTTTTTGATGCAGTACAAATCAGTAACCAACGACACTTAGAATTTTTTCCAGTCAGTACAAATCAGTAACCAGTGACACTTAGAATTTTTTTGAGTCAGTACAAATCAGTAACCAGTGACACTTAGATTTTTTAGGGTCCAAACTGTGATGGGCGCGAACTTGACTGCTCATACCGACTTTGAGTG
Source organism: Chiloscyllium plagiosum (assembly GCF_037043375.1). NCBI lineage: Eukaryota > Metazoa > Chordata > Chondrichthyes > Orectolobiformes > Hemiscylliidae > Chiloscyllium > Chiloscyllium plagiosum. Next base: position 17,118 of record NW_028270288.1, on the reverse strand, counting down.
CTCGAGGCCGGCTAGCCCAGCCGGATTTGACCCGGTGGTTACAAATCAGTAACCAGTGACACTTAGAATTTTTTCGAGGCAGTACAAATCAGTAACCAGTGACACTTAGAATTTTTTAGGCTCAGTACAAATCAGTAACCGACGACACTTAGAATTTTTTTGAGTCTGTAGAAGTCAGTAACCAAGTGCATTTTTGAATTGGTTACTGACTTCTCCTTTCGAGTTGCGGCTGTGGTTGGCTTCAATTAGTCGTGGGGGCTTAATTATCGCCCAGGGGAGCATGCCCCGGTAGTGTGGCCGGGGACGGAGTGCCTTTTGAAGGGGGTGTTTCTGAATTTGGATCCTTTTTGAGTAGCATTGTCGGATGGGTGTGATTTTGAAGGGTGTGTTGGCCGGCGGTGGGGCCAGGCTTAGGGTGAGTGTCCCGCCTTCGGGAGCGGACCGGCCCCCGCGTTCAGGGTGAATTTCGTGCATTTCCAACGTCGGCAAGTGGTCCAGACTGTGATGGGACCGAACTTGACTGCTCATACCGACTTTGAGCGCTCGGGGGCGGCTAGCCCAGCCGGATTTGACCCGGTGGTTCAGCCGAAGGTCTCGACTTTGAGAGCGGACCGGCCCCCGCGTTCGGGCCGATTTTCGTGCATTTCCCAAGTCGGCAAGTGGTCCAAACTGTGATGGGCGCGAACTTGACTGCTCATACCGACTTTGAGTGCTCGAGGCCGGCTAGCCCGGCCGGATTTGACCCGGTGGTTCAGCCGAAGGTCTCGACTTTGAGAGCGGACCGGCCCCCGCGTTGGGGCCGATTTTCGTGCATTTCCCAAGTCGGCAAGTGGTCCAAACTGTGATGGGAGCGAACCTGACTGCTCATACCGACTTTGAGTGCTCGGGGCCGGCTAGCCCGGCCGGATTTGACCCGGTGGTTACAAATCAGTAACCAACGACACTTAGAATTTTTTAGAGTCAGTACAAATCAGTAACCAGTGACACTTAGAATTTTTTAGGCTCAGTACAAATCAGTAACCAGTGACACTTAGATTTTTTAGGGTTCAAACTGTGATGGGAGCGAACTTGACTGCTCATACCGACTTTGAGTGCTCGAGGCCGGCTAGCCCGGCCGGATTTGACCCGGTGGTTACAAATCAGTAACCAACGACACTTAGAATTTTTTTGAGGCAGTACAAATCAGTAACCAGTGACACTTAGAATTTTTTAGGCTCAGTACAAATCAGTAACCAGTGACACTTAGACTTTTTTTAGGGTCCAAACTGTGATGGGAGCGAACTTGACTGCTCATACCGACTTTGAGTGCTCGGGGCCGGCTAGCCCGGCCGGATTTGACCCGGTGGTTACAAATCAGTAACCGACGACACTTAGAATTTTTTTGAGGCAGTACAAATCAGTAACCAGTGACACTTAGAATTTTTTAGGCTCAGTACAAATCAGTAACCAGTGACACTTAGAATTTTTTCCAGTCAGTACAAATCAGTAACCAAGAACACTTAGAATTTTTTTGAGGCAGTACAAATCAGTAACCAACGACACTTAGAATTTTTTTGAGTCAGTACAAATCAGTAACCAGTGACACTTAGAATTTTTTTGATGCAGTACAAATCAGTAACCAACGACACTTAGAATTTTTTTGATGCAGTACAAATCAGTAACCAAGGACACTTAGAATTTTTTAGAGTCAGTACAAATCAGTAACCAGTGACACTCAGAATTTTTTTGATGCAGTACAAATCAGTAACCAACGACACTTAGAATTTTTTCCAGTCAGTACAAATCAGTAACCAGTGACACTTAGAATTTTTTTGAGTCAGTACAAATCAGTAACCAGTGACACTTAGATTTTTTAGGGTCCAAACTGTGATGGGCGCGAACTTGACTGCTCATACCGACTTTGAGTGCTCGAGGCCGGCTAGCCCAGCCGGATTTGACCCGGTGGTTACAAATCAGTAACCAGTGACACTTAGAATTTTTTCGAGGCAGTACAAATCAGTAACCAGTGACACTTAGAATTTTTTAGGCTCAGTACAAATCAGTAACCGACGACACTTAGAATTTTTTTGAGTCTGTAGAAGTCAGTAACCAAGTGCATTTTTGAATTGGTTACTGACTTCTCCTTTCGAGTTGCGGCTGTGGTTGGCTTCAATTAGTCGTGGGGGCTTAATTATCGCCCAGGGGAGCATGCCCCGGTAGTGTGGCCGGGGACGGAGTGCCTTTTGAAGGGGGTGTTTCTGAATTTGGATCCTTTTTGAGTAGCATTGTCGGATGGGTGTGATTTTGAAGGGTGTGTTGGCCGGCGGTGGGGCCAGGCTTAGGGTGAGTGTCCCGCCTTCGGGAGCGGACCGGCCCCCGCGTTCAGGGTGAATTTCGTGCATTTCCAACGTCGGCAAGTGGTCCAGACTGTGATGGGACCGAACTTGACTGCTCATACCGACTTTGAGCGCTCGGGGGCGGCTAGCCCAGCCGGATTTGACCCGGTGGTTCAGCCGAAGGTCTCGACTTTGAGAGCGGACCGGCCCCCGCGTTCGGGCCGATTTTCGTGCATTTCCCAAGTCGGCAAGTGGTCCAAACTGTGATGGGAGCGAACTTGACTGCTCATACCGACTTTGAGTGCTCGAGGCCGGCTAGCCCGGCCGGATTTGACCCGGTGGTTCAGCCGAAGGTCTCGACTTTGAGAGCGGACCGGCCCCCGCGTTGGGGCCGATTTTCGTGCATTTCCCAAGTCGGCAAGTGGTCCAAACTGTGATGGGAGCGAACCTGACTGCTCATACCGACTTTGAGTGCTCGGGGCCGGCTAGCCCGGCCGGATTTGACCCGGTGGTTACAAATCAGTAACCAACGACACTTAGAATTTTTTAGAGTCAGTACAAATCAGTAACCAGTGACACTTAGAATTTTTTAGGCTCAGTACAAATCAGTAACCAGTGACACTTAGATTTTTTAGGGTTCAAACTGTGATGGGAGCGAACTTGACTGCTCATACCGACTTTGAGTGCTCGAGGCCGGCTAGCCCGGCCGGATTTGACCCGGTGGTTACAAATCAGTAACCAACGACACTTAGAATTTTTTTGAGGCAGTACAAATCAGTAACCAGTGACACTTAGAATTTTTTAGGCTCAGTACAAATCAGTAACCAGTGACACTTAGACTTTTTTTAGGGTCCAAACTGTGATGGGAGCGAACTTGACTGCTCATACCGACTTTGAGTGCTCGGGGCCGGCTAGCCCGGCCGGATTTGACCCGGTGGTTACAAATCAGTAACCGACGACACTTAGAATTTTTTTGAGGCAGTACAAATCAGTAACCAGTGACACTTAGAATTTTTTAGGCTCAGTACAAATCAGTAACCAGTGACACTTAGAATTTTTTCCAGTCAGTACAAATCAGTAACCAAGAACACTTAGAATTTTTTTGAGGCAGTACAAATCAGTAACCAACGACACTTAGAATTTTTTTGAGTCAGTACAAATCAGTAACCAGTGACACTTAGAATTTTTTTGATGCAGTACAAATCAGTAACCAACGACACTTAGAATTTTTTTGATGCAGTACAAATCAGTAACCAAGGACACTTAGAATTTTTTAGAGTCAGTACAAATCAGTAACCAGTGACACTCAGAATTTTTTTGATGCAGTACAAATCAGTAACCAACGACACTTAGAATTTTTTCCAGTCAGTACAAATCAGTAACCAGTGACACTTAGAATTTTTTTGAGTCAGTACAAATCAGTAACCAGTGACACTTAGATTTTTTAGGGTCCAAACTGTGATGGGAGCGAACTTGACTGCTCATACCGACTTTGAGTGCTCGGGGCCGGCTAGCCCGGCCGGATTTGACCCGGTGGTTACAAATCAGTAACCAGTGACACTTAGAATTTTTTCCAGTCAGTACAAATCAGTAACCAAGGACACTTAGAATTTTTTAGGCTCAGTACAAATCAGTAACCAGTGACACTTAGATTTTTTAGGGTTCAATCTGTGATGGGAGCGAACTTGACTGCTCATACCGACTTTGAGTGCTCGAGGCCGGCTAGCCCGGCCGGATTTGACCCGGTGGTTACAAATCAGTAACCAACGACACTTAGAATTTTTTAGAGTCAGTACAAATCAGTAACCAACGACACTTAGAATTTTTTAGGCTCAGTACAAATCAGTAACCAGTGACACTTAGAATTTTTAGGGTTCAAACTGTGATGGGAGCGAACTTGACTGCTCATACCGACTTTGAGTGCTCGAGGCCGGCTAGCCCGGCCGGATTTGACCCGGTGGTTACAAATCAGTAACCAACGACACTTAGAATTTTATTCAGTCAGTACAAATCAGTCACCAGTGACACTTAGAATTTTTTAGGGTCCAGACTGTGATGGGAGCGAACTTGACTGCTCATACCGACTTTGAGTGCTCGAGGCCGGCTAGCCCGGCCGGATTTGACCCGGTGGTTACAAATCAGTAACCAACGACACTTAGAATTTTTTAGAGTCAGTACAAATCAGTAACCAACGACACTTAGAATTTTTTAGGCTCAGTACAAATCAGTAACCAGTGACACTTAGAATTTTTAGGGTTCAAACTGTGATGGGAGCGAACTTGACTGCTCATACCGACTTTGAGTGCTCGAGGCCGGCTAGCCCGGCCGGATTTGACCCGGTGGTTACAAATCAGTAACCAACGACACTTAGAATTTTATTCAGTCAGTACAAATCAGTCACCAGTGACACTTAGAATTTTTTAGGGTCCAGACTGTGATGGGAGCGAACTTGACTGCTCATACCGACTTTGAGTGCTCGAGGCCGGCTAGCCCGGCCGGATTTGACCCGGTGGTTACAAATCAGTAACCAACGACACTTAGAATTTTTTAGAGTCAGTACAAATCAGTAACCAACGACACTTAGAATTTTTTAGGCTCAGTACAAATCAGTAACCAGTGACACTTAGAATTTTTAGGGTTCAAACTGTGATGGGAGCGAACTTGACTGCTCATACCGACTTTGAGTGCTCGAGGCCGGCTAGCCCGGCCGGATTTGACCCGGTGGTTACAAATCAGTAACCAACGACACTTAGAATTTTATTCAGTCAGTACAAATCAGTCACCAGTGACACTTAGAATTTTTTAGGGTCCAGACTGTGATGGGAGCGAACTTGACTGCTCATACCGACTTTGAGTGCTCGAGGCCGGCTAGCCCGGCCGGATTTGACCCGGTGGTTACAAATCAGTAACCAACGACACTTAGAATTTTTTCGAGTCAGTACAAATCAGTAACCAGTGACACTTAGATTTTTTAGGGTCCAAACTGTGATGGGAGCGAACTTGACTGCTCATACCGACTTTGAGTGCTCGAGGCCGGCTAGCCCGGCCGGATTTGACCCGGTGGTTCTGCCGAAGGTCTCGCCTTCGAGAGCGGACCCTGCCACCGTGTTCAGGCCGAGTTTCATGCATTTCCAACGTTGGGAAATCAGTAACCAGAAAAACTTAGAAAAAATGCCCAAAAAGAAGAAATCAGTAACCAGAAAAACTTAGAAAAATGCCCGAAAATGAGAAATGAGTAACCAGAAAAACTTAGAAAAATGCCCAAAAAGAAGAAATGAGTAACCAGAAAAACTTAGAAAAATGCCCAAAAAGAAGAAATGAGTAACCAGAAAAACTTAGAAAAATGCCCAAAAAGAAGAAATCAGTAACTAGAAAAACTTAGAAAAATGCCCGAAAATGAGAAATGAGTAACCAGAAAAACTTAGAAAAATGCCCAAAAAGAAGAAATCAGTAACTAGAAAAACTTAGAAAAATGCCCAAAAATAAGAAATGAGTAACCAGAAAAACTTAGAAAAATGCCCAAAAAGAAGAAATCAGTAACTAGAAAAACTTAGAAAAATGCCCGAAAATGAGAAATGAGTAACCAGAAAAACTTAGAAAAATGCCCAAAAAGAAGAAATGAGCAACCAGAAAAACTTAGAAAAATGCCCAAAAAGTAGAAATGAGTAACCAGAAAAACTTAGAAAAATGCCCAAAAAGAAGAAATCAGTAACTAGAAAAACTTAGAAAAATGCCCAAAAATAAGAAATGAGTAACCAGAAAAACTTAGAAAAATGCCCAAAAAGAAGAAATCAGTAACTAGAAAAACTTAGAAAAATGCCCGAAAATGAGAAATGAGTAACCAGAAAAACTTAGAAAAATGCCCAAAAAGAAGAAATGAGTAACCAGAAAAACTTAGAAAAATGCCCAAAAAGAAGAAATGAGTAACCAGAAAAACTTAGAAAAATGCCCAAAAAGAAGAAATCAGTAACTAGAAAAACTTAGAAAAATGCCCGAAAATGAGAAATGAGTAACCAGAAAAACTTAGAAAAATGCCCAAAAAGAAGAAATGAGTAACTAGAAAAACTTAGAAAAATGCCCAAAAAGAAGAAATCAGTAACTAGAAAAACTTAGAAAAATGCCCGAAAATGAGAAATGAGTAACCAGAAAAACTTAGAAAAATGCCCAAAAATAAGAAATGAGTAACCAGAAAAACTTAGAAAAATGCCCAAAAAGAAGAAATCAGTAACTAGAAAAACTTAGAAAAATGCCCGAAAATGAGAAATGAGTAACCAGAAAAACTTAGAAAAATGCCCAAAAAGAAGAAATGAGTAACCAGAAAAACTTAGAAAAATGCCCAAAAAGAAGAAATGAGTAACCAGAAAAACTTAGAAAAATGCCCAAAAAGAAGAAATCAGTAACTAGAAAAACTTAGAAAAATGCCCGAAAATGAGAAATGAGTAACCAGAAAAACTTAGAAAAATGCCCAAAAAGAAGAAATCAGTAACTAGAAAAACTTAGAAAAATGCCCGAAAATGAGAAATGAGTAACCAGAAAAACTTAGAAAAATGATCAAAAATAATAAATCAGTAACCAGAAAAACTTAGGAAAAAACACTTAGAAAATTTTTCAGCAAAGTGTGAAAAATATTCTAAGTGTCAGCGGAGGAAAGTGCCGAAGCATCGGGAAAGATTCACAAACTCGCGCCGAACATGTGTTCCGAAGTGCCGCAGGAACTGTGTGAATTGAGCCCGGCAAATGGCCAACTGTCATTTTGTGTCTGCAGCCCGAAAACTTTAACTTTGTCTGTCGCGGAAGTCCCGAGCGGGAAAAATCCAAACGGTTTTGCGGGGATCGAGTTCCAGAGCGATGCAGTCAAATTTGAAATTCAGACCCATTCAGTGCCACTTGCATTTGTTACACAGTGAGGTTGGCGGGGTACCCGGAGATTTCTGGGAACACGATTTTTAGAACAAAATGGCGGCGCGGGACCTTTTTGAAAGGCATCCGAAAAACGGTTCCACGGGCATAGCACTCTAATGGCGGGTATGAGTGCATGCTGGAGAGCTCTTGGAAGTCGAATTTTTGACACTTTGTCAATTTTTTGACAGAATTGCCAAACTCTCCCTGTCTGTTCTAAGAGTCGGTCAGAGACCTGTGTGGAGGTCTCTTGACACGATTGGAGGGCGGGCAATCCCCACGTTGACTCCGGCCGTCCCTCCACAGGCGCTCGTGTCCAAAATGAAGGCGAGAGACGCGAGTGGCCTGGTTCCCTTGGGTGCTGCCAGGAAGGATGCGGGCTGACCCTTGCCTGAGCACTCCCTAAAGCCTCTTACGAGTCGAGGGCCGGCCTCGGGCGCCGCACGACCGGCTCTGGGAGTGGGTGGCCGCTATTGTGAATAGGCTGGTCCTTCCCGCTGCCACCCGGCCAAGTGCGACGGCTCTGCCGCCCTGCGGTGCTCGTCACCCAGGTTTGGGGAACTCGGTCAGAGGCTGTGGCGGGGGGTCTCTTGACACGATTGGAGGACGGGCCATCCCCACGTTGACTCCGGCCGTCCCTCCACAGGCGCTCGTGTCCAAAATGAAGGCGAGAGACGCGAGTGGCCTGGTTCCCTTGGGTGCTGCCAGGAAGGGTGCGGGCTGACCCTTGCCTGAGCACTCCGTAAAGCCTCTTACGAGTCGAGGGCCGGCCTCGGGCGCCGCACGACCGGCTCTGGGAGTGGGTGGCCGCTATTGTGAATAGGCTGGTCCTTCCTGCTGCCATCCGGCCAAGTGCGACGGCTCTGCCGCCCTGCGCTGCTCGTCACCCAGGTTTGGGGAACTCGGTCAGAGGCCGTGGCGGGGGGTCTCTTGACACGATTGGAGGACGGGCCATCCCCACGTTGACTCCGGCCGTCCCTCCACAGGCGCTCGTGTCCAAAATGAAGGCGAGAGACGCGAGTGGCCTGGATCCCTTGGGTGCCGCCAGGAAGGGTGTGGGCTGACCCTTGCCTGAGCACACGTTAAAGCCTCTTACGAGTCGAGGGCCGGCCTCGGGCGCCGCACGACCGGCTCTGGGAGTGGGTGGCCGCTATTGTGAATAGGCTGGTCCTTCCCGCTGCCATCCGGCCAAGTGCGACGGCTCTGCCGCCCTGCGGTGCTCGTCACCCAGGTTTGGGGAACTCGGTCAGAGGCCGGTGCGGGGGGTCTCTTGACACGATTGGAGGACGGGCCATCCCCACGTTGACTCCGGCCGTCCCTCCACAGGCGCTCGTGTCCAAAATGAAGGCGAGAGACGCGAGTGGCCTGGATCCCTTGGGTGCCGCCAGGAAGGGTGTGGGCTGACCCTTGCCTGAGCACACGTTAAAGCCCCTTACGAGTCGAGGGACGGCCTCGGGCGCCGCACGACCGGCTCTGGGAGTGGGTGGCCGCTATTGTGTATAGGCTGGTCCTTCCCGCTGCCATCCGGCCAAGTGCGACGGCGCTGCCGCCCTGCGGTGCTCGTCACCCAGGTTTGGGGAACTCGGTCAGAGGCCGGTGCGGGGGGTCTCTTGACACGATTGGAGGACGGGCCATCCCCACGTTGACTCCGGCCGTCCCTCCACAGGCGCTCGTGTCCAAAATGAAGGCGAGAGACGCGAGTGGCCTGGATCCCTTGGGTGCCGCCAGGAAGGGTGTGGGCTGACCCTTGCCTGAGCACACGTTAAAGCCCCTTACGAGTCGAGGGACGGCCTCGGGCGCCGCACGACCGGCTCTGGGAGTGGGTGGCCGCTATTGTGTATAGGCTGGTCCTTCCCGCTGCCATCCGGCCAAGTGCGACGGCGCTGCCGCCCTGCGGTGCTCGTCACCCAGGTTTGGGGAACTCGGTCAGAGGCCGGTGCAGGGGTCTCTTGATACGATTGGAGGACGGGCCACCCCCACGTTGACTCCGGCCGTCCGTCCACAGGCGCTCGTGTCCAAAATGAAGGCGAGAGACGCGAGTGGCCTGGATCCCTTGGGTGCCGCCAGGAAGGGTGTAGGCTGGCCCTTGCCTGAGCACACTGTAAAGCCTCTTACGAGTCGAGGGTCGGCCTCGGGCGCCGCACGACCGGCTCTGGGAGTGGGTGGCCGCTATTGTGAATAGGCTGGTCCTTCCCGCTGCCATCCGGCCAAGTGCGACGGCTCTGCCGCCCTGCGCTGCTCGTCACCCAGGTTTGGGGAACTCGGTCAGAGGCCGGTGCGGGGGGTCTCTTGACACGATTGGAGGACGGGCCATCCCCACGTTGACTCCGGCCGTCCGTCCACAGGCGCTCGTGTCCAAAATGAAGGCGAGAGACGCGAGTGGCCTGGATCCCTTGGGTGCCGC